>NW_017671318.1:8599-66868 GCF_001879085.1 Nicotiana attenuata
TATATATATATATATATATATATATATATATATATATATATATATATATATATATATATATATATATATATATATATATATATATAAGAAAGTATTCCATGCAGAATCTGAGTATGTCAACTTAGAATCTTCCTAATGCTTAATATCTTCGCACACATTAAATAAGTTAGTATTCCATGTGTCAGCGTAACACAAATTTATCTGGTACTAAACTTTGGTTAAAAGTGATCTTACAATGTTTGTAAATTTAATTAGATTGTGAAAGAATCCCAATTTTATTTAATAGAGCATACAAGATTTGAATTGTTACTTGTGTACTTGTGTATTTGTTCAGGTATATATTTTCCTGGAATGAAAATATTGTTAACATACACTTCTTTCAACTTTCAATATAAGAAACTTACTTCCAACACCAATTCTAAGAAAAAATAAATTAAACTAATATTACTTTATTGCAACTTGTAGCCAAGTGGACATATTTCGGAATTCAAACCACATGTCGAAGTGGACATATTTCGGAATTCAAACCACATGTCGAAATTGAAAACTAAAGCATTTCTTGACATAGCCAGCATTTATACACAAACATGCATATTTACCATTTCATAAACTAGAAAATATGTATTTGTAATTAACAAAGAGCTCAAGTTAAAGCTTTGAATTTTATTACATCAAATTCAGAATAATCTGAGTACTACGTAGTTGAGATAAATACCTAGATAGCAGAGAAGTGAGCAAGCACAACGGCAGAAATAGCAGAAAAAACAGCAACAACCAGCAGCAGATCAGTGTTAGAAACAGCCCAGAAAATCCCGCGAAGACACTTAAAACTAGTAGCTAACAAACTCATAACTTAGCCAAATGATTGCTCTATTTTTCTTAATGATTTTGCACTCTAAGATTCAACCAAAACTCATAATTTTCACCTTACTTTTCATGTGTTCAACTGCTGAATTTTTTTATGTTTTTGTGTGTTCAAGCAATTCTAAAGATGTATGGAAGTATGATGGATTCCCCCCTTTAAAAATAAGGAAACGGCAGCCCTTAAGTAGGCAAAGAAAGCCACTTTTTGGGCAAATTTTGGTTCACCAAAAATCTGTCCAAAAGAACCAAAATCTACCCAAAAAGGTACTGACTTTGTGTGCTAAACACTATTCAAAGGTTGTCCAAAAGGTGAAAGGACAGCCTGAAAATCTGCTATAGCAGAAGCAAGGAGAAAAATATCATTTCAGCCACCCTACTAGTCAAAAGTAGGCTACTAGCATCCTATTTAGTGATAAAATAACATAAACTTCAGCTCTTACAAATATTAATACCAAGTTATGTAACCAAAACAAACTCAAACAAACTATAATTGACAAAACAGAGACGAAACTTTAAATGGACCTAAAACTCCAACTAACTAGACTAAGACAAATTGATTTGTGCAAACTAATATGGAACAACAACTGAATTTCACAAGCTATTGCTTGAAACAGAAATTAAACGAACATGACTAAACTATCACGATTAATAACAACTAAATATACGACTAACTATATAAACAATTGAACTAATCTTTTGGTTTTTTTTCTTCATGAAATTAATATAAAGACTTAACTATTCGACCGACTAGGTCAAAAAACTGAAAATTCAGACTTGACAACTCTATACAAAATAGTCGACCGACTAGGTCAGAAGAATCAAAAATCAGAACTAACGGACAAACAATAAAAAAAAAAAGGTCGACCGGCTAGGCCGGAGAACTAAATGTTCAAGCTCAATCAAATCCACACAAAATAGTCGATCGGTCGAAGAACCAAAAATCAGAACTAACAAGCAATAACGAACTATTCGACCGGCTAGGTCGAAGAACTAAAATTCACATTTATAAAGTAAAATATATTTAAAAATTAATACTCATTGCACATAAATAACATAAACATTAATGGAAATTAAACCTTAGAACTAATACTAAAACAAAAGCAAAAAATCAGAAAAGATAAAAATAAGGAAAGGAAATTGATGTTTTACCATACAGAGGAATTCAATGCCAAATCGAGCAACGAGACGGATGCCGGGGGCGACGAATGGTGGCTGCCCGACCTTGAAGCGCACGTTTCCTCTTAGCAGGCGCCAAAACAAACAAGTTTGGCATCGTGCTAGAAGGAAATGAGCGCCTCTAAGTCGATAATAGAAAAGAAACAGAGGTTGATGCATTTGGTGGTGATTAACGGCAGTGAAGGTTCGCCGGCGGCGGTGTCACGGCAATGGGGGTGGCTGCCGATGGTGGTGAGGCTTTTCGGGGTCAAGACCAACATAGGATGATAGATCGTGTGGAGCTCTACACGTCTATGTAATTATGTTATGAAGGAGAGGTTTAGAATCCGACGAATTTACAAAATAAAGTAAGCCAGGGTTTCGGATTTTGGTTTATTCGTGGAGTTTGGGAGGGATTAAAGGGATTTGGTTGGGATGGGCAGAAAGAGGAGGAAGAGGGGAGGAGATGGTGAAATTTTAGGGTTGATTGGAGGACGTCCGCCGCCGGTGGCGAATTCCGGCTGGCGGCGCTGGGCGGGGCGGACGGTGAGGGAGAAGAGAGAAGAGAGGAGGCTAGGTTTTGGGGTTAATTGAAGCAAAATTTCTGATTTTTTAAAGTTTATATACGAAATGAAAGATTAAATTAAGGCCATTGGATTGAATAAGATCAGATGGCTAGGATTGACCCTTGGTAACTTAACCAAAACGACGTAGTTTGAATATAAAACTACGTCGTTTAAACACTATCTTGGCAGACATTTAATTGGTTTTGAAATTGCACTCTTAGCCACCTTCTCTTTCAAATTTGGCCCGATTTCTTCCTTAATCCTATTTATTAAACTAAACTTACACAAATAAATAAATTAATTAAATAACTTATTGAAATGATCAATCAACTAGATTAATTCACCAATTGAACGGTTAGTTAATTTCTAAAATCCACACAAAAAAGGAACTATTTTTTGGTATTTTATGATAGGAATTATGCAATTAAAAACACAAAAATTGAGAAAAACAATAAAAAAATTAAAAAAAAATAAAAACTAATAACTTTAAAAGGTGTAAAAATAGTGCAAGGTGTTCACAAAAGGTCCAACTGATCACCGCGCCTTTATTGTAAATATGCAGTTAGGAATAATCCAGCCACTACAGTCTCGGAACAGAACAATCTTGTGTCATAAGAAAAGCTATTATACAAATCGATTTTTTTTATTGGCTTCATTCCGAACGTCCCATTATTTATGGCGAAATCTACGCCAACCACCTCTAATTAGGTCCTATACTCATTAGTCCGACAATGTGCATCAAGTTGATTGCGACTTACGCTAGGGATTGTGTTTGCAACTCTAAAAGGAGCTCACTCCCAGCGTTAAATAGCACCGTTTAGTGGCGTGCAGGGAGTAGTCATCTTGTTGCTGGTATGTGAGTTGACAACAATTGAGCCGAGAAAGAGCAAAAAGGATATTCATGATATTACGTAAGATTTTTCTTCATACGCTCTACTCGCAGAGCGGTATACTGAAAAACGAAGCCACTACCTTACTTAAGCAATTGGAGGCGGCTGAGCACATCCCACAAGAGTCAAGCCCAGAAAGTGTGGCAAGTCATTCACCAAGGCCATTACCAACAACAAGATTATATTCTAGATGTCAACTTGAAATCTCGATGAATCGAGGAGAACGAGTCAACCCTACAAATGAAATAGGGATTGAAAGAGTCAATATTCACCCGCGAAAACTTTTTTTATTGCAAAATTTAGGACAATACAATAAAGGACAAAATAAGAATTTGGTGTAATAATACAATTTGTTTTTAGATTTCTACTTATAAAACTAAAAAGGAAATATGTAAAATTGTCTCTCCTAAAAAGATTATTCTAGAATAAATGGGCAATAGTTAGGAGAGATGCGCTAGCGATAGGGAGTGAAAGTTCATAAAATTACTTGGGATGGGAAAAAGTGGTTGATGCTAAAAAAAAGATGGGGTTTCATCAGGCTTTCACTTTTTCGATCGACCTCACCGACAGATGATCGAAGGCCTTAACTAGTAAACTGCTCTAGCTAATTGTCCACCCTTTCCAAGTGTGATTTCTATGTTATGTATGGTCGTGCCTAAGGGCATATCGGTTGAAGTAGATTCTTCTTTTGATCAATCAAAACTCAATGCAGCATGCGCTGAAATCCGCCTAGCTACTTACTACTTTACAACACTTAAAATAAAAAATGAAATGGAATTCAACCTACCTCTACGAACAGCCTTAGACTGGCGTACTGATAGTAGCTGCTACCCATACCGCTGATGGTCGCTTACCCAGATCTGTTTATGTGTATACGCTTAGAGCTCACCTCCCGTCGTAAAAAAAATTAGTATTTTTCGGAAATTCTCGGTAAAAAAGAAGGGGATGTATTTTTTTTCTGTTTTAAGAAAAGGAAAATCTTATTTCCCGAATCATTGTACATTGCAATTTAAATTAGGAATTCTGTGTCCAACTCTAAGCAGCCCTTAACCTCGCTTTAATTTTCCACTCAAGTGTACGACATCTGCCATGCTTAGGCCCCTTCTTCCCTTAACTAATGAAAGAGTCCACCATCAACCTTAGTATTCTCAAATAAGGTGTGCAGGCCTGCCCCTTTAGTAGGTGATTCACTACTGAAGCGAAGAAAAGGCTGGACCAATCAAAGGGGGTTGGCACTGAGACTTTACTTTATCAAGATGGAAATAGGGAACTCCTTTTTGGAACTGCCTTTGATCTTAGGCTCGCAACTACTAGGTATGTACCCTTGAACCTAGCCCTCTTTTGTAGCACAGGGGGATAGAAAATGCTTTTCCCGCAGTAGGGTAGGGAGAGATTCTTTTTCTTTACTAGAGCCAAGACTGTACGAATCTTCAGGATCAACTTTTTAATCTCTTTCTCAATGAACCAGACAACGAATTTCTTTCGATTTTACGCAAATCCCCTTTTAGGGAACAAGGCAAAGTTTCAGCCTGCCTTCCACCAAATATAAAAAACCTTAGAGCTTTCTAACCTGCTGACATCCCAGCGAAGAGAGTCATTATTTGTGTTACATCTTCGAATTCGAGAGAGGGCCGCGGTTTATTATTGTCAACTCACATAGTGTCACCTACCAGCAACAAGACGACTACTCCTTGCACGCCACTAAACGACGCTATTTAACGAGACGCCATCAGTTTGGAGCGCGAGGCCAACAGAGCTTGCTGCAGATGAGATAAGAAAAGGCTCAGTAGAGGGGATCTGGCAACTGTTATGAATGTGGAAGAGTGGGGCATTTTCTCGTTACTGTTCCAATGTTCAGGCGGCAGCGTTGCAAATGGATAACCTTTCACTATCTAGGTGCCCTTGAATGAGGGGTCCCACGGACTTCTTCCCCAAAGGTCAAGCCGTAGTTCTTGTCCCTGGGAGAAGTGGAAGGAGTTAGGAGTATGGAGGGCCCTTTGCCCTAAGAAATAGGCGGTTTCGCCTTCAAGTCGTCAAGAAAAAGGCCGCAGGTGCAAGCAACCGATGCTTTGATCATTCAATTGACTCCTTGCTGCCAGTTCGTGCTTGCTGTCATGCTGGCATAAGCAGGGGTTTCGGTCGGTTTTACCTACTATTGGATTTGAACCAATGACTCTCGCCGTATGAAAGGTTTAGTGACTGGGGTGGATTTCTATTCTATACATGTCTCCTTCTGTTACTATTATATAACCTCCTCGAAGCAAGGAAGGGAAGGAGGAGGAGAAGCCTCAGTCAAGCTTCCTTGTTCCTTAGTGTCGTCTTGGCCCATAGTTGTTGACTCCGTTCTTTATAGCCTAGTCTATATCCACAGCTAACATGACTCCGTACCAACGCTCCCTCTCGCCCAAATAAATGAAATGGGATGAATCAAATCAATAACCTTTTTGATTGATTCAGGGCGCAGCAAAGCTAAATTAAATCAAGGCAAGGGGGCTTACTTTTCCTGAGGCTGATTCATCCTATTTAAATTTAGCTATGCTAATGGAAGAGGAAAAGTTTTCAGATGAGATGGACCCCCAACACCACTGAATAATTCACTTTCAAGTTCTCTCCTCCGACCCAGGAGAACACACGGTCAAGCCAAGTCCTGCTCGATGAATCTGAAGCAGCAGTCTGCAAGACTCGGTCCTTCTTTCTTCTGTTGTAAGAGGGGTGAAAGGGAACAAATTCGGACGCGGTTGTTGCTACGCGGTGATACGGACTCGACCTGCCCCTACCCACTCAGGGGTACCATAGCATGTCAGAATAAGGGGGGACATAGACCTCTATGCTCGAATTCGTCTCTTAGAAGCACGCCTAATCGAGCAATTACCTCCTCAACTTAACGATTGGGGCGCTATCCCTTTGGCTGGGATGGGAAGGAAGGTCGAGGAGGCAGGGAAGAAAAAGTTATTCATTGTTTGCTTACCCTTATATCAGGCCTTGGTACGGCCTATACAGGCAAGATTTTTTGTATCCTCCTATTTTTAAAAAATGGAAACTTAGGTAAGTGCTTCCTCAGACCAATAGAGCCTAGCCAGAGAGAGGACATTCCCATGCTGCGATTCGAAAAGGTCTCCAGAAGAAGGTCACCAATAGCTAAGATAGGCCCTGCTTGTCTAACTCACGACAAATAGTTTTCATGGCAAAAATGAACGAAAAGTGAGATGAGTGTGCTATTTTCAAATCGATTGATACATAGCCTGATCTGTTCTGATAGATCGAAAGTGGCCCACAGGGTGCCCCTACAGGGCCCGAATGAAAGACCCAAGCCTACATGAATGACATGAACCATCAAAGTCCTACAAATGAAGACTTGGCCCTATCAAGCCTGTTTTCCTCGATAAAAGCCCACAGAAGGGCCTAAGCACAACAAGCCTACTCATCATCAAAGCAAGTCCAAGCCCATGATGCAGGATATTTAAGAGGTGGGTTGGTCAATCCATTTTTGCCATTGGAGAGGCACTTAGCAGCCAAATATGAGCACCATGGCTTTTTCTTTTCCAAAGTATTTGGTGAAGAATAGATTTGATTTTGGCTGGATTTTCAGATTGAAATTCGAAGAAGAACACATGATGTACGATATACATATAAAATTGTATTAAAGTTGTATAATGGTTGTATGAAAATTATATTTGGTTGTATTTTATTTGTAGTTGTATTATTTTTTTTTAAATGTTGTATGATTGAAAATTAGTTGTATAATGTATGAGTCGTTGTAAGAATTTTGTATTTAAGTTATAAATACTATCTTTTTACATAAAGTTGTTGATATGTATCAAAATTGTATTAAAAGAGGAAGTTTTGATTGGAATCTCAGAGAGGAAGAAACACACCACATACAAAATATATATAGATCATGTACAAAAAATATACAAAAGACATATTGTATAAATTTGTATGAAAATTATATTTAAGTTGTATGATGTTGTAGTTGTATTTAACTGGATAAAAATGATGTGTAAAGTTGTGGATAAGTTGTATACTGTATAATTAGTTGTATGAAATTTATTTTTAGTGTGTATGTTGTTGTAGATATATCGAATTTGTATTAAATTTATTTTTAATTTGTATGTTGTTGTACCATCCATTATTCTTTTCTTACTCGATTCGTTAAAGAAAGAAAAATAAAGAATGAATCCAAATTGACTCATGTCCACTGATTCAAGTTTGTTTAAACTGAAAAACTTGAATATTATAGCAGCAGTAGTGACTGATAATGGCAATGCATAAGTATTTTTACTAGCATAAATTTTTTATTTTTAATTTTTGGAGTAGCGCTACAATACTCCGATTCTTGATGATGGCCCAGAAGTTGGAAACGATGATAGTGACGATCTGTCGTTGGCATAACCTAAAAATGAAGAACTGATATTGGTTTCTATTTAGGAGGGAGGTGGCAAAAAGAGAGAAGAGTTCTGCTAATTACTGCTAAAAATAGGCAACACACAATTGGAAGGAATCTTATTTAGATGGAACGATAATTTGGACTTTATTCCCTTCCATTACCCTCTTTTCCAAGCAAAGAATCCCCTAATTTAAGGATCTAATAATGGCTTGTAGTATTTAGGGTAGCTAATATACAAAATTTAGACAATTTTAATAAATAAGTTTAAGCTATTGTATAGGAACGAAAAAATCCCCCGGTAATATACTTGCCTAGCGAAACTCTACACCATCAAAATAACGAGAGAGAAATGAGTTTATTCTCAATTACGAAATGGCAAGTTCAGATGTATAGGTTCTCTACCTTCGGGCTTCAAATTGACTTTTGGAAAAGGTGCAATCTCACTATATCTATTCTTCAAGTAATTGCATGGATGGATGGAATGATTGAATGGAAAAAAAGTTTATACAGCCAATATTTGCAGTAAATCAATGTATATACTGCACGTCTTTGACGTACAGTTTTCTGGCTTAATCATCGTGATTCATGATTAATTAGTATGCATTCTCGTCTCAATTTATTTCTTAGTCATGGTGAATTAATATAATTAGGTGTAAACATCTGGTGTAAGTATTTCACAACCTTCAGCCTTTTCCTATTATCTTAGCTCGCCGCATACCACAAAGAAAATTAGGACTAGTAATTACTAAGATTTTACGTAAACTAGTGTCAAGAAAAAAGAAATTCAAATAGCACCACATCAAGTGAGATGAGAGAGTAACTCTAAATTGCACATCTATAATATCCTTTAATTGGATGAATAAGAATCATTACGTGCATACTGATGATAGGCTATAGTTACGTATTTTAGTCGATTATTACACTCTAATTTACTGCACTTTAGTTGAGTTTGCGCTTTAATCGCTAGTGTTTTGCACTAACGGTGTGTTTTATGCCTTGCAGGAATGATTTCGAGCTATATAGATGTCATGGAATGAATTCAAGTGATTTAGAGCTTTGAAATCTGAGTTAAAGCCCAAAGAATTAAGTCGGGATCGTATTCGGGGATCAACGGATGGTAGAGCAACAAAACGAAGAATCGAGTAGGCATATTGCGCACTGTCTAGTAAAATGCACATAACTTTTTGCTCAGAACTCCATTTGGGCTCCACAATATATGGTTGGAAATATCACTTAAAGGGCTACAACTTTCATGTTTTATGTTTTTCCAAATTACAAACAGAACAGGGTAAAATACGAGGTCGAAACCGCGACCGCGGACCTGAAGCGGGCTGAGGCAGTATACCTGCCATATACCGCGGCCGCGGCGTCCAGACGTGGAAAAATTGTCCTTTTTCGCGTAGGAGAAGGTATAATATCTTGGGCCCGACCCTACTTGGTATATATACATGGAAAAACGGTATATTGAGGGAGGTTGGACATATTTTTGACACAGATTCGATCTAAGGAGGCAGAGACACAATAGGAGCAAGGCGGGGAATTCTTCTACAAGTTTTTTCTTCCTCTTCCTATTTTTCGTTGTTGGTTATGACTTTTAGTATTTTAGTTTCACATACTATTATGAATAGCTAATTTGTTATCTAGGGTTTTGATGGAACCTTTTGAAGGATAAATTCTTGTTATGTTTTTATATAATTGAGCCGTAGTATTTTTTCTATTTGTTCAACTATATTATTCTTGTGGTTGATTGAAGGGCCCTCAATTAGCTGTGCCTATTTAGTATGTATTACTCGGGAGAGAGTGCATATTTAGGTAGTTGTTGAATAACATCACTCCCGACGTATGTGAGCAATCAATAACCAAGGGTTTAAAGGTGGGATTAGGGATAACGAAACCTTGGGTGCAATCTAAGTGAGTTGTAATTAAAGCTAGCTAGCGTAACTCGGGAGAGTATGTCTAGTAAATTATCGTAGTTACTCGGGAGAGAATTACAACACACAGAGCGCTCATGACCGGTAGAGAATACTTAGGCGAAATTATAGAAGACATAGCGGGAAGGATTCCGACAATTGGGAAAATCATAACTCAAGACCTCCTTAATCTTTTCTCCAACCTGTAGTATCTTTAGTGTTAATTTATTATTTTAATTTGTTAGTTAGTTAGTTAAACACAAGAATCTTAATATCTATAAGTTAGGAATTGTTCAAGCTTGTATTCTTGGTGATAACAACTGTAGCTAAGCCTTAGTTCTCTGTGGGATTCGACTCCGGACTTGTAAACCGGATTATATTTGCAGCGACCGCTTATCCTTTTCAGGACTAGAGTTGGGCGTGATCAAATTTTGGCGCCGTTGCCAGGGAACTAACGGTGTAGTTGTAGGTGTACATATTACTAGGTTTCAAGTTTGAACTTTTATTTTAATTTTTTAGTATTTGATTTTTTTAAATTTGTTTTATTTTAGTTTTATTTGTTTATTTGAGAAACATGACATCATGGAATTATTAGAATTTGGATGTTGGTAATGCTACTTTTAATCCTCCTTATGCATATTGTAAAGGAAACCACCCAGGGCAAAATTATCAAAATATTCCCGAGAGCGAGTTTTGTGCACCAACTCAATCTTATATGTGGAATGTGTGTGATATGTGTGGTGGTCAAGATGGTCACTTTCATGGTTGTACTTATATTTCTTATCTTCCCCAACCCCTTACTTTGATGGTTCTTCTTTTTCTTGTGAAGTTAATAGGAACAAAGAACCCGTATATGAGGACCTGAAAGAGATCGAGGATATGAATAATTAGAGTTCATATCCTCTCTTTATTATTTTTCAATTGCCCATTATGAATAATTTAGTAGTTTTATCTTGTTTTGTCATGAGTAGCTAATTCCTTAGTCTAGGGTTTTGATGGAACCTATTGAAGGATGAACTTCTTGTTATGTTAATATAGTTTGCCGGTTTAATCTCTATTTGTTCAACTATGTGCTTGTTGTAGTTAATTGAAAGGATCCTCAATTAGCTGTGCCTATTTAGTGTGCATAACTCGGGAGAGAGTGCATATTTAGGTCAATTGTTGAACAACACCACTCCCAAAGTATATGAGGGATCAATAACTGCGGGTTTAAAGGCGGGATTAGGGATAACGAAGCCTTGGGTGCAATCTAAAGTGAGCTGTAATGAATAAAGTCAGCTAGCGTAACTCGGGAGAGAGCGCCTAATAAATTGTCGTGATTACTAGGGAGAGATTAGGCGTAATAATAGTGCTCATGATTGATAGAGATGATTAGGCAATTCTATGTGAAACATAGCCGGAAGGGATTCCATCAATAGGGGAAATCATAACCTTAGATCCTTCTCTTAATTGTCTACACCTTAATCAAGTTAGTTTGCAGCTGTTTATTTACTGTCATTCGTAGTTAGTAGAAATACCATCAATTGTGATTCACAACATTTGGGAAGTTGATTTCGTGGAATTTAGTAAGTCTAACGAGAGTAATTGATAGGTTAATTCCTTGTGGGTTCGACTCTGGGCTAAATACTCATATTATATTTGCAACGTCCGCGTGTCCTTTTTATAAGGCATAGTTGGCGTGATCAAATTTTTGCGTTGTTGCCGGGGAGTTAATGGTGTAATCAATTACAATTGAAAGAAATACAAAAATTCTTAGTGTAGTCAGTTTTCTCTATACCCAATCTATACATTGAAATTTTAACGTTTGTTGACTTGGTTGTACAGGTGCATGCCTAGAACTGAACGAGAACTGGTGAAGTATTCGAAGCTCTATCAGATCCCGAAAAAGTTGTTATGGCTTTGAACCGAGCCAACCGGAAAAGCAAACAGCAACAAACAATTGAACAATTCGAACCGAACATGGGAGATCACGAAAACAATCCACCTGCACCTATAGCGCCATCGCACCTCTCTTGCCAAAGGCTGCTCTCTATGACTGGGCACAACTCACAGCTGAAAATCTAGCCACAGCGATTGTAGTCCCGCAGATACAGGCTGAATCATTCCAAATCACGAATAACATGCTGCACTTGCTGCAGAATAAGGGACTATTTTCGGGTTCACAAGTCGAAGATCCTCAACAGCACTTGAAGAATTTCCTGTCAATCAGCAAAACTCAAAGGCAGCCCAATGTAACTCAAGAAGCAATCAAGTTGTTGTTGTTCCCATTCTCAGTGACGGGAGCTGCCCAGACCTGGCTAAACTCACTCCCCATAAATTCCATAACAACTTGGGAGGAGTTANCGTTATTTAATTCACCGCGGCTGCGGTGGGACCGCGGTCGACCGCGGCCGTTCGGCGTCAGGTAGGTATTTTTTTTATTTTTTTTCTTTTCCGTTTTTTTTATTTTGTTCAATTTTATATCCCACCCCTTAATAATTTCAAAACCCCCCCTCTCCACCATCCAAAACACCCGACCCACCCCTTATTTCCCCAATTCCTTCTTTCTCTCTAAACCTAAACCCACGACCACCCCCATTCTTCTTCTTCTTCTTCACTCACCCCAACTCTCCCATCTCCATTCCTCCTACCCCTCCTTCCATTAACGTATGTTACTCCTTTCTCCCCTCTCTTTTCTTTTTGTATTTTGTTGTAGTTTATGCTAGTTTAATGTTGTAATGGTGTAGTAATTGTTAGTAGATTTTTGTTAGTTTCCTCTTGTTTTGCTTGTGAATTTCGTTGTTGGGACTGATTGGTGAAGGGGATGTGTGTATAATGTGATGAAAAGGTGGGTTATGGTTGTTAAAGGAAGTGTTGTGGGGTGTGATGGTACAGTTGAATCTTTGATTTGGGGAGGAATTGATGTCACATTATGGGCTATGTGTATGAAGAATCTGTCTTGCCCACAAGGTGTTTGGGGAATTGCCCCAATGGAGTTATAAGGGGCTAATGTGACATGGTTGTGGTGAAGTCTGAGTAACCACCCATAGTCACATTTCACACATTCACTAATCGGCATTTCTCTGTTTGACAGGTAAAATGAGTTCATCTAGGAAGCAACGCAATACCGGGTCCTCCGCTAGTGGACCGGGAAGCTCCTCGAGAGCTAGCGACAAGCAAGTGCGCCCCAGTTTGACAACACTAGGTTTGTCTCTAAGCCGGCAGAGAACCGGTACAATGCAAAGGCAGCTAAGAAATTGCTACACGAGGTGCATATTGACCGACAAGCCTTAGAGGTGGAATGCCCGAATTTGTTTAATGAGTTGAGGAGGTGTTAGCTGGACATCTTCTTTGAGGAACCAGAGGTGGCCAATGTTCGGATGGTACGGGAGTTTTATGCTAACTACCTGGAACATGAGAATGGAGTTGTTACTGTACGCAATACACGGGTAAATGCGTCTATCAAGGCCATCCGCAGGGTGTACCGGCTGCCCGTGTTCAGGGGAGAAGATGATGATTATCGTATTTTTAGCCGAACAAGTGCCTTGTGGGGAACTCTTCTTGAGACTATCTGTGTGCCAGACCGAGAATACATATGGATAAAGCACGGGATCACACTCAATTCCCAGTCTCTCAATTGGGAGGCTAAGTGTTGGCTCATCATTATCAACAGTCAGTTGTTGCCCTCCAGCAATAAGACCGATGTTAATCTACCACGGGCGGCAGCAATCTATTGTTTCATGGCCCACAGGGATTTTGATGTGGCTAGGCTCCTCCATGGCGAGATGCTCATTAGATCACCTGAGTTACTCAAGGGCTTCTATATCCCTTCTCTAGTCACCAGGCTGTGTCGTCTTGCTAGAGTCCCTGAAGATATTAGAGTTGATGGGCAATTGCCATTGAAAGCCCCGTTCCTGGCAAGGAAAATTAGAATTGGGATAGAGCCGGTGGTGAATGTTGCTGACTCGGATGATGAATCTGATAATGCTGAGGCTGAGGCAGCAGAGGTCCCACCACCTCCGAGAGTGGAAGAGGCAGGCCCATCACAGCCCTGCCGAAGCACACGCATGACAGCTTTGGAGCAAGAGATGGCTGGGTTGCGCACCTCAGTCACTGATTTGGGTGCCCGTGTAGACGCGGTAGCTGACCGGCAGGTAAAGTCGGAGAAGAAATTCCTAGGCTGGCTGAGAGCTCTGGGTCGTGCTTGCCATGTGAACCCAGACACCGTCTCCGATCAGGAGTGATCTTTCAGGGAAGTTCCTTTACCTCACTGCTCTTTAATTTCTTTATGCCATGAGCACATGTCTACATTTTAAGTGTAGGGTGGGGGATACTTCAATGTATGTATGTAATTATAACAATTGACTGTTTGATTTTGTTTTTGTTTTGCTTTGATTATTTTTGGTGTTTTAAGTAATAGTTCATCAGGTAAAGTAAAGTAGGTAAGTGACTTGTCCCGACGACGGATCTCTTTCGGCGGGGTCCTTGAGGGACTAAGTCGAGAAAAAAAAGGGGGAATATGGAGACTCTTCCTGATGACGGATCCTTTAGACAATTTTCTTGAGGGAAGTAAGTCTAGAGAAAAGACCAAAAAGATTTTTTTATTTTTAGGTAGTGTAGTAACTCCCCCTTGGTTTTTCTTTGGGCCACGGTTCTTTTCCAAGGGCTTAGCTTGAAGCGGGTGTAGGTAGTTTTTGTTTATTTTGTTTTTTTTAGTTTTAGTGGATTAATGGGCTATGAGATAAAATCGAAGGAGAAACCCTTAGCGGTGATACACCTGAACACAATAGACACTAGAGTGTAACGCTTAGTCTCAGTGGTTGAATCTTGCTAAAGTGCCTTAAAATGTATGTTTGTATCTAACTTGAACACTCAAAAGAGAATGTCTTGATAAATCAATCCGGAGTGAGTCATGTGCCATGCGTGTGTGAGTTTTACTGTATTCCATGATTCACATTTGATGCCTAGAACTTGCCCTGTGTGTTTGCAAAGCGAAATAGTAGCTTCATTCAGTCTTAGAAGTGATATAGGCATTTCTTTGTTAAGCCAGATATATATAACATAAACCCACCTGAATGTAATACATCTTAGTTAACCCCGTTGAGTCTATAAGCCTGTTTCTTTGGCAACCACATTGCGAACCTTACCTAATTGTTTGAATAGCCTGCTGTTTGAACCATTTTACCTCCCATCAGCACTTGAATGGTATTGAAAGTATGCAAAAGCAAAAGTGTGGGGTGGTGGTTTGGTTGTTGAGTGCAACCATTGAAATAGAGAAAAGGTGCAGAATTTTGAAGAATAAAAGAAGAAGCACCACGAAAAAAGAAAAAAAAGTTATAAATAAATATAGTGGTTGATAAGTGGTAGCTTGATGCAAATGCACCTAATGGATGGAGATATTTTAAATAAAAAGTGGTGGAGTGTTTGGTTGACATAAGTACGGTATTGAAGGTTAATGTAATTGAATTAAAAGTGCTTAAGGAGGTTAGTCACTATATCCAAATATATCCTACCCGTCCTTTATCCTACATTACAACCAAGTGAAGTCCTATTGATCTTAGACTGAGTGGGCTCGATGAGTAGAGTATTACACTACGGGCAAGCTTATGGTGCATCTTTGTGGCATGTGAATGTTCCTTTAGAGAGTGAGCGAATTTTGTTTATCTAAGTTCCTAATTGTTCAAAATACCATTATATGTGGAACTACTCTCTTGTTGTGATGTGAGGGCATGTGATTCACAAAGGAAAGGTAAGTCTTGACTCTTGTATAGAGTGGTTTGAGTAAGTGCGAATGTTGCATGGTACGAGAGATTTGACTTTTGAGGTAAAGGCTGTCACAACTAGGTGAAACTTTGGTAAATTGTTCACGGTGTGAGTCGTTAAAGGAAAAGCTTAGGGAAGGAACTTTGATGGAGTATGGTGGATTGCTCGAGGACTAGCAATGATTTAAGTGTGGGGTGTTGATATTAGGCTATATAGATGATATTTACACCTTAATATTATCATGCTTTATTGTTGTTTTATAGGCAAATTGTCAACAAAATGCTCTAAATGGTGTTCTTTTGTTTCGCAGGGAATATTCTAAGTGAGGAAGCACCACGAAGTGTTTTGGAGGCAATAATGTGAAGAAAACGCCCACTCAAGAATTACCCGAGCACAAAGAAGTGAGAAAATGGCCTGAGCAAATTCCACCGCGACCGCGGCAGATTAAGGCTCGAGGCAGAATGATCAGCTCCCACCGCGGTCGTGTCGCGGTCACGGTGCACTGTTCACACGCTAGGAAATTTGGGGACCAAAGTGTAAATTCGGGAAAACTTGTGTCAAACCCTTATAAGCTTTAGAAATTCGCCCAAGATTGTATTAAGCTTGTTTTTAGACAACTTTGGAGGCAAGAACAAGTGTGAGAAGAATAGCAAAATATTAGAGTTCTTCTATCCTCTCTTTATTATTTTTCAATTGCCCATTATGAATAATTTAGTAGTTTTATCTTGTTTTGTCATGAGTAGCTAATTCCTTAGTCTAGGATTTTGATGGAACCTATTGAAGGATGAACTTCTTGTTATGTTAATATAGTTTGCCGGTTTAATCTCTATTTGTTCAACTATGTGCTTGTTGTAGTTAATTGAAAGGATCCTCAATTAGCTGTGCCTATTTAGTGTGCATAACTCGGGAGAGAGTGCATATTTAGGTCAATTGTTGAACAACACCACTCCTAAAGTATATGAGGGATCAATAACTGCGGGTTTAAAGGTGGGATTAGGGATAACGAAGCCTTGGGTGCAATCTAAAGTGAGCTGTAATGAATAAAGTCAGCTAGCGTAACTCGGGAGAGAGCGCCTAGTAAATTGTCGTGATTACTAGGGAGAGATTAGGCGTAATAATAGTGCTCATGATTGATAGAGATGATTAGGTAATTCTATGTGAAACATAGCCGGACGGGATTCCATCAATAGGGGAAATCATAACCTTAGATCCTTCTCTTAATTGTCTACACCTTAATCATAGTTAGTTTGCAGCTGTTTATTTACTGTCATTCGTAGTTAGTAGAAATACCATCAATTGTGATTCACAACATTTGGGAAGTTGATTTCGCGGAATTTAGTAAGTCTAACGAGAGTAATTGATAGGTTAATTCCTTGTGGGTTCGACTCTGGGCTAAATACTCATATTATATTTGCAACGTCCGCGTGTCCTTTTTATAAGGCATAGTTGGCGTGGTCAAAGTTTGGCGCACCGCGGTAGCAGTTAAATTAATTTTATTACATTTATATATGAATTTGATGAAACTGTAAATCATATAAAATGAATAAGGCAAAAGTAAAAAAGAAAAAAAAAGAGGCCAACATCTAAGGCTCCCCCCCCCCTCTCTCTCTCTCTTCATGATCCAGCCATAAGACAACATAAAATCAACCCTAAAACAGTCCAGCAAATACAACAGGCATTTAGGAAAATGTTGTTAAGCTAAGGAAACTAGAAATCGACACAAAAGGTGACAAGATCGTCTATAATAATTTGGACAATCACTACAAGAAATAGTTTTATAACGGCGGTTTAAAACCGCCACAATAGACTAAAACGGCGGTTTCGATAAACACCAGAATTCCGTTCGCCAGAATTCTGTTCGCCAGTAACATATTGCGGTGTCGTTTTTTTTTTTTTTTTTTTTTTGTTTTTTTGAACCCAAGAGTCTCACCCGTTAGGAAGCGACCCGACTCCTAAAAATGCCGCCTATTCCTAACCGGTCCCTCATCCCTCTTAAATATATCCCTTCACCATCACTATCACCACTATTCACATCAAAACTCCAAAACTTCCCTTTTGTCTCTCTTAAAACCAATATTCACTCCTCTCCAACTCACTGATTCCCACCATGTCTGAACAACAAAAAAACCCAAATGTTCCAAGTATCATCCCTACTGAGTCTTCACCTGTTAAAATGACGATCACAAAATCCTCACTCACCACCACTACCAGTCCAAGCCCTAAGGCAGAAACACCACCTCCCTCTGTTTCCTCACCTACCCAATCGAGTAGTAGTTCTCATCGGAGTCTCAAAACTTCAAATCCTAAGAAGTTTGTGGCTACGAACTCTCCTTCTGCCTCGCCAGAAAAAATAGGGGGAACAAGACACAGTTAAAGAAGAGGAAAATTAAGAAATTTCCAGTCTCCGTATGGAAGAAAGCCATAATGTGGACCAAACTGTTAAACCCGTCAATGCTGACTCAACAATGTCGATTCCTAGTTTGAGTACAGGTAACGCACCTCCCTCTCTTGAGTTTTCCATAGAGTTACAAGAAAAGGAAGGAAGCAATAGAAATCGTGTTGTCTATAGCTGCTGAAGGTGTTGTTATTGAGAAAGGTGAGGGTGTGTCTACGCCACAGGGGGAAGAACCTAAGACCCTTATGGAGAATAGGGAGCTTGTGCCTGTTGAATCATCGGCACCAGACATTGCTACTGGGGAACCTGCTGAAGGGCCTAATCTTTCGGAGGATCCAACTCAGGGGTCTTCTCAAGAACCCCACGTCAATACTGACCCGGCTCCCTCTCCTCATTTCTTGCAGAGCCTCTATGTATGGTTGTTCTTGAGATGAGATCTGTGTCTAAAGAACAAAATGGGGATAGTGAAGAGGATTATGATGATATGCCGATTGCTAGCTTGACTAGACATAGACCAATTGTTACTCAAGAGTCAACTCCTAAATGACATACTACAAGGTGGAAAAAGAAGGAGGCTTTTGAGTCTGCTATTAAGAAAAGCCAAGACAATCAAAGGAGGAGGGAATTGGTGAAAGATGGGAAGTCTGTGAATGAGAAGAAAGTGCCAGTTGTCACTGTGGATGACGAAGAAGATGAGGAACCTGGTTCCTTGACTTGCAAGCACTCCCAGAAGCACACTCTCCCCAAGCCTAAAAGGGGATCTTCTGTGAATGTTGAGAGTCTGAACAAGCTTGACGATGTTATCACGGGTGGCAAGTTAGTGGAAGAATCAGGTGACAAGGTGGTGGAAGAATTAGGTGAAAATTTGTCTGAGAAGACAGAGTCTGTGAAGTTTGTTGAGAAGGGAAAAAGTGTTTCTGTTGAGAAGGGAAAGAGTGTTCGCAAATTTGTAAAAAGGAAAGTTGATACTGATGAGGAACCTGGTTCCTCCAAGAAGGCCAAAGTTGGTGATCCCCAGAGTGCTGGGAAAGAGAAATTGAGGGATCAAAAGGTGCTATGGGGCTACACATTTGCCCCTGATATTTTGGAGGAGGCTGAAATGCGACAATTAGTTTACATTTGTAAGTTTCAATAGTGGAAACACTTGTTCACAGGAGATGCTCCCAAAGTATATGAGGAGGAAGTGCGTAGCTTCTATGCTGAATTCTTCAAAGTTGAGGATGACCATATCTGCATGCTGGTGAATAGGGTCGACTTCGTTATGGACTCTACTGTGCTGGGGTCTATTCTGGTGTACCCGCTGAAGGGTTGTCTTCTATTCAGGGAACCTGCTCTTCAAACTTCATAAACGCTATCCTGAAGGACAAAGCAGTTCAGCAAGGGGAACGGGTACAAAAGAAGGAGCTCCTTCTAGTGTACCAATTGTTGTTTGAAATAGTGAACAAGGTCCTGCTTCCTCGTGCTGAGAGAAGATCCATTACTTCTCATGCAGACCTGGTTCTCATGGAAGCACTGGATAACTACACAACCATCAACTTACCTGGCATCATAATAGAGCACATGCAGAAAGTTGCAGAGTTCAACGATGGTAACCATGGGTTGCCTTACGGGTTCCTTCTTACTAAGGTGTTTGAGCACTTCAAAGTTCCCTTGGGACAAGCAAACGTGAGTACCTATAAGCAATCCTTCTCCAAGACTACTCTTGTGGAATGTGAATGTATTGGAAAGGTTAGAGGGGTTGGCAGCACTTCCACTATCTCCCAGTTGATCAACGCTCAAAATAGTGCCACTGATGAGATAAGAAAGTTAAAGCAAGGAATGCTATTCTTGAGGGTCAGCTAAGTCACCTGGTTCCAGTAGCTCTCAAAGCACAGAGGTTGCCCGTCTGACCAAGGAGAATGCTGAGCTCAAGAAACAAGTTGAGGACCTGAAGGAGAAACTGCTCATTGAGCAAATGCCGGCGAATGCTCGAATGGATTTAGTCCTCAAAACCCTTTCCTCTTCCTCTAAGCCCTCTCCTTCCAGTGCTCCCTAGAAAGTGTACCCCTCCACTGTCAAATTTTTAAGTGTTTGTTTCTTATGTTAGTTTCTGATGATGATTGTGGTTGGTACTTTTTCTTTTTGTTCTGACTTATGGATGGTTGTTGGCAACATTTAAACTGATCCCTGTCTTAAAATCCAAATTGTTTAATGAAAGCTTGTTCTCTTTTGCTATGTATCCCTTACTTTTATGTTCTGCTTTTAGTCATGTTGTGTGCACATAAGTGGCATGAGTTAACTCAAGCTAGACTTCTTTTTGCTTAAATCCTGCTACTGACCTTTTTATGATGTCAAACGGGGAAAAAATAATTCGGGGGGAACAGGATGGGGAACAGATCCAGGGGGAATACATGAAATGTGAATGTCATTCTGGTTCTTAAGGAGAACTTGAATTATAAGTTTGTCATCATCAAAAATAGAGAAATTGATAGGTTATATATGCATCCTTGTTATGTTTTGATGATCTAACAAACTTACTGTCAAGAACCAGATAAGGAATCTGTTACACATTCTCAAGACCTTAAGATCAACAAGGTTCTAGTTGGGGACATGGTTCAACTCTTCAGAGTCAAAGGAACAACGGAGGGAACAGATAGGTACTAGTTCCCGTGGTGACTGGACAAGTCAACCGCTCCAGTTGTAAAGTTGTTGCCTACACACGTAATAGTGCGAAAACAATACAACATTCAACTTTATGGGGAATGCCCTTTACCTACCTTGCTTACATCATTCAAGTGATGTCACAAATGAATTATTAACATCAAGCAAAGGTAAAACAAAACACTTGCACATTCAGGAATTGATCAAGCATTCTCTCAAGTGATTCATCAATCTTGCAAGTGACTTTCTCGGGCATCAAGAACAAAGAACAACATAGCAACGGACCAGTTACCTCTATTGAGTTATTATATGTCCTTAGTTGTGTTGTACCTTTGTTGAAGTTCCTTACTTGTAATTCCTACTTAGCTTAGTTAGAAGCATTGCGTAGTAAACCTTTTGTAAATCATAAACCCTTGTGTTTGTGTCTTGGCTAGAGTTAGTCGAGTTGTAAAGTCTTTGTAATAGAGTTATTACAGAGTGGCTTGTAACAAAGTTGTTACAAGTTAGTGAGGGATTAAGAGGTTATTTCCTAGGTTATAATAGGTTGTAATCTAAAGTTCGCTCAGTAGTGAAGTTGAAATCCTACAAGGGTAGGTCGTGATTTTTAATCCCATGAGCTGAAAATTTTCCTCGTAAAATTTCTCTGTGTCATTTACTTACTGCAGTGTGCATGTGTTCAGTGGGAACTAATAGAGCACCTGGTTCTCTATATAGTTTGGTTGACCCTCAAATTCTATCACAACCCCTATATATAGATCCCAAATAGTCCCAAATCTATGAGAGAAATATCTCCCAATTTGACAAGGAACAATAGGTTTTCCTTTCCCAAGTCTATTAGGACAATGGGTTTTCCTAAACCTATAGGGATTATGGGTTTTCTAAATTACAAGAAAATAATTCAAGCCACAAAATAACACATTTATATTCTATAGAGGCTTGTAGATATGTCCTGACCCATAGGAGTACAGATGTCAGCATAGTAGCCTTGTCGGCTCATTTATGTATATATTTATTTTGGATAGCTTCCCGTTCGGTTCAGTTGGCCTTTTCGGCCTAACAATCATATATGTTCAGATAACACATGTTTCAGTAGATACACTCAGTCAAGTAAGACACCAGATGGGTCTCGTCTTCCTGGATTTGGAGCGTGACAAACTCACACACTCGCACAAAAGCGGTGGTGGAACATATTTCGCACCTGATTAGCTTGATTGTTCAATTGTGAACTTTTTGAAGTGACGTGATGTCAGTTAAATAGCTTAGTGGAAAAAATTCCAATAACTACGTAGTATGGACTTTAGCATAATTATAAATCTTTTAATTCTAAATCCAGCTGAATGAAACCGGCCGAACTGATCAGACAAAAAATAATCCCAAATATGACAAACAGTTGGGTCACGACACGATTAAAAGACACTAAAGTTTCTTGACCTATTATATATTGTGTCTAGAGGTGGCAAAATGATTAAAAGAAAACAGTCATTCATCCATATTATCCATCAAAAAATGGGTTGGATAATGAACTATTTAAAAACGGGTCGAATTTGGATAAAGAATCATATTATCCACTTAGAAAATGGTTAACCAAATGGATAACCAATGCATAACTAATATGTTTAACTTTTACATTTGTAAACCCTTAAATTGGGGGTGATTTTTAAAAATAGCCAGATTTACAACTGGTCGTTCAAAAATAGCCCAATTTCAAAAGTAATCGAAATTTAGCCACTTTTTATGTAAAGATAAATCTGAGCGAAAACACTGTTCAAAACCCGAAAAATACTCCAGTATATTATGCTGGAGTTCCAGCATAAGTATACTTGAACTCCAGCATATTATACTGGAGTTCCAGGATAGTATGCTGGAACTCCAGCATAATATGATGGAGTTCCAGCATAAATACACTAGAACTCCAGCATAATATACTGGAGTTCCAGCAAGTATAATGGTCCAGTATAATATACTGGAGTTTGGAGCACCAGTGCTCCAGTCTCCAGTATATTATACTGGAGCCAGCAAAGTATACCGGTCCAGCATAATATGCTGGAGTTCATACACAAGTGCACCGAAACTCCAGTATATTATGCTGGACCGGTTTCTATTGCAGCAAAACGGTGGCTATTTTTCATTGACTTGGTAAACGTTGGCTATTTTTGATTGACCAGTCCGAAAACTGGCTATACCGTAAAATTTTGGCTTAAATTGGAGTTCCTCAAGTTTGGGAGACTAGGAATTCTCATAAGTGACCATATTTAAGAAGCCATGATAATATGGATATCCATATTACCGCTGGATAAACTCGTTTTTATCCATCTCAAATACGGGTCGGGTCGGATAATTTATCCGTTTTTTAAATTACCCCTTTTGACCCGCATATATCCGACCCGACCTTCCCGTTTGCTACCCCTAATTGTGTCTAAGGTGTACTTGGTGGCTTGTTGTCTTCCTTTGGGCGCAGCGGAACGGGATCTCAAGATTAATAATCTGTTTGGCCAAGCTTCTAAAATCAACTTATTTTTTGCTACTCAAGCCAGCTTGTTTTTCGCTTTTCATTCACAGACTCCAAAATACCGATCTTATTTTTCTCGTTCTGGGATTTGCTGTTACTTTGAGTTCTATGATATTCTTCCATAGATAAATCAACAGCTTTCGGAGCAGCTATTTATTTGGAAAAAAAAAAGAGAAATAATATTCGCCTTAATTGTAAACTCCGACCAGTGTCGGCTCAAGGCCAAAGCAACTGAAGCAAAGGCTTTAGACCCCAAAATTTTATGGGCCCCATTTTTTTATTACAAATAATTTTTGTGGTTAATTTTTTCATACACTTAATATTTTAACGTAAAAATTACAAGATTTTTATGAAAAAAAATAAACAGAGAACTATTTAGCCATGTGAATGATTAGCTATATTATCCATTAAAAAAATTACTTGAAGATATTAACTATAAAAAAATTATTATTTAACTACTTTGTATCTCAAGAAACTATAAAAATAAACTTTAAATAAAAATATGTGAAAGTTCAAAGAAAAAAATTAAGACCTCTTCACGAAAAATTGCTTTAGGCCACCTACTTTGTTAAGCCGGCCACTGACTCCGATCCGTGGTTGTTAGGTATAGGAATATCATTACACGTGATAGCTAATATATCAGGAATCTTGAGTATTAGTTAGAAATATAATAATGGCAATTAGATAATCTTCTCTTGCAAATTAAAATACTGGCGATGTTAATTAGCAGTGTTTTAAAAGGATTTTCGGGGACTTATCTCGGGGCTCGCCCCGGGACGGGGCACTATCAAAACGCCTTGAGACTCATGTGTAGGGTTTAATTTTGTGAGGCTTACGCTCCCAAACGCCCGACAGTGCGCCCTAAATACACCTAACGCTCAACGCTCGGTACTCACCCAATAGTTCCTATGTAAATCATGTGTTTGAATTCATTAATTTGTAACGTTCACTCTTAAAATTCTTTAACAAATGAATGATTAAATTTTTTTTTCTATAGGAATATAAAAATTGTGAATGACTCAAGTAACGAACCATAATATTGAATATTTACTAATTGAAAACATCGTGAGGGTGAATATCATTTGAATATTTCTTCTAAAAATATGATCAAAATTTATATCTTTAGTTGATAGATCTTCACGTATTAGTTCTATGTCTCTCAAAATTATCATACATTTCTTATTTACTATTTAAAAATAATTTTATATTTACTCATGAAGGAGTAATATTTTAATTTACACTATTGATAAAAGTTAATAGTATTTACCTTTAAAGAGGTAAAATATGCAGTTTGATAAAAAAATTTAAGAAATTATAATATTTCATAGTAACTTTAATAATATTGTATTATTTATACTTGTAAAGCATGCTAAATATTTTATTTTATATAAGTTTCTTTAATTGTTTTTAGTTTTTTTGAACTTTTAGTGTATCCTTTATATTTTTATTGTGTTATAATGCTATTATTAATTCATAAATTTAAAAAATTAAAGATCCGTGGGGCTTATGCCCCGTGTTTCGAGGCTTTCGCCTCGCTCTATATTAAGTAAAACGTCCTGTCTCACGCCCCGCTTTTTGTTAATTAATTGTTTGTGCCTTCCTTTGAGGATATTTCATTTGTTTACTTCAAAAGAATTTTCCAACACGTCATCGGTTATCATACGCGACATATTAAGTACTTCAAATATTAGCTCATTTTAAGAAATTGAGTTTGAGATAGAAACAGAAAACAAGACTCGACCTCATTAATTTTTTATTTACGTTTTTTCAATTCCCCAAGCTCAAACATAACTTCCTACTAAGAGTGAATCTTATTTATCCATCACATTCCTGGACGATAGTTAAATATTTTTGAAAGATGCGTAGTTTTGTTATATCTTATTTCTCTCGGCTAATTTATTCAATTTAATTTGTGACATTATTATATTTATAAGTACTAATTAACTTTAGTTTCAGTTGGTGGTGAAATACTAATCAAGTTTTGGTGTTTAAAACTTAAATCACTTCTAACGTTAATATCAGATGAAGAATAATTAGACGAGGCACTTCTCGTTCTATTAAAAGAATCTAGTTTCTTATTAAAACCATTTACTTTTGAAAATCTGACGTGGGAAGAACACCTTTTAATCTTTAACTAATGTACAGTAGGAATTTCAATTACATAGGTGAGATGGATTGCTTAAAATAAACGCAATTATGAATTGCTTAAAATAAACGCAATTATCTACCTCTCGATCTCGTCTACCCCACAGGTTTAACATATTCCATTAGGTTTTTACAGCATATTCTGTACTAAGCAGAATTTATTAGAATAAAGGACCCCAGAATGCACCTGTATGCAGTATGGTTCAAGATAAATATGACCGGCCAAAACAAATTTATTGGCAAAGTGATTCATCTTACTAATTGTAAAGTGATATAAAGTTGTCAAAATGGAATTGGCTTTTTAGGATTGGCCAATCCAGTTCAAAATGGACTAGTTTCTTATTACACATATTCTGTACTTGGATAAAGTTGGTTTAGAATTTTTCAGAGTGCATGCATTTGAAATCAAGACTTATAAGTCCGACCTAAATTAGCTCATTGGCCCTTGAGACTTGACTTAAGCTGAGCCTGCACAAGCCTGGGGGACAAAATATATTTGAATTTAAATATTTAATATAAAAGAAAAATTCAAAAAATAAAGCTAAGTTATCCTCCTTTTTCAATCCTAGATCCAAAGTTAACTGTTTATATAATTCTGGTTATATATAGAGAGAGAGAGACTATGTATGACCATATTTCTGAGATCAAAGGAAAATTATTATTGATCTGTGACGGTGAAGTGAGGAATAATTTGAACACCAATATTACATGGTTATTTTTTCATCATGGCTGATATTAGAATTCATATTTTTGACATGCACAAGATTAGTTTTTCATTTGCTTCATTAATAACGAATTAGAAATTTTTTAAATGACCAGTAATAATTTTTTTCAAGAGATAATATCATTATTGATCATTTATCATTAGCTTAAACTGCCCGTTAGTATAGGTAAAGACCAATTTTTAACACTCAGGAAATTTTTTGACAAAAGTAGCAAATTTCATGAACATTTAAAATTTTTATGGACTATGATGATGATAATTAGCAAATGATCTTAGACCCAAATTAAAAGATTTTATCATATAAACTTATTAAAGCAATCCTTGAACTTGAGAAAATTAAAAAGAAAATATTTATCTAACGAAAAAAAAAAATACAGAATATGAGTGCAATTACAAAATTCCTTATTAAATATCAAGATTCTTGTACGACTATATGCAAACATAAGTTATTCACATGATTAAGGGACTATGTCACAAAGAAATCCTTAAAGATTTAAAAAAATTGAAAAAAAAAGTATCAGCCCATCCTAGCCCGCGACCTTCTTAGGGCTGGATTGGGCTGGCAATTTTAAGGCCTGTTCAAAGGGATTTTTTCCCATCTATACCATATATGAAACTTTATTACCAAAAATGTGCATAGTATGTAAATTACTCGCCCAGTCCACGTTTTACCTACAAATTTTGTACCATTCGTCTATTAGGTATTAAAAGGGCAGAATATTCCCTAAAAAAACGTGCTAAAATTAATGAGAGAATCTTGGTATTAATTGATTCTACATTAAATTCAATTTTTAAAAGGGAAAGGAGATTTCTCATCTGCGTATTTTTCTTCAGAACTACAATTCAAATTCTCGAGAAAAAAAAAAAGAACGAACAGTTACAAAAATTACGAACAGATTCAACTACGAACAAATTGGACGAACTGAATTCAAATTGTAAAATTCAAATTTTCGAGTTTCAACAACTCAAAGTTGATAAAATCTGTTTTTCGTCGTTTCTTCTCTCAAATTGTCGCTCATATATATCTGTTCTTCATCTTTTCTTCTCTCAATATAGAAATCCAAAAAAACATCACCAACAACAAGAAATCATATTCAAATTGCAATCATGCTACAATTTTAATGGGATTTGGGATAACTATGGCGGATTTAGAGATTTTGAAGTTAATGCCATTGTGGTAGATGAGAATGCAAAATCCCAATCATGCTACAATTGAATGGGAAAAATCTGATTATAAAAAATGGGTCTCATCTACAAAATTTCTACAAAAAAACTACAAATCAGTTTTAGTATTGTATAAAGTTGTACTGTTTTTAAGGGTATCTACAAAGTTACTACATTTATACTACAATTAAACTACAATCTATGTTGAAACAAAAATGTTGACTACAAAATTTTCTCTTCATCTACAAAATTTCTTCAAAAAAACTGCAAATAAACTACAAATCAGTTTAAGTATTGTATAAAGCTGTATTGTTTTTAAGAGTATCTACAAAATTACTATTAATTGATTGTACAATTAAACTACAATTTATGTTAAAANTAAAACTGTATTGTTTTTAAGAGTATCTACAAAATTACTATATTTATATTACAATTAAACTACAATTTATGTTAAAAAAAAATATTGGCGGAGGAGAAGAATTATAGTAAGAGAATAAGATAGGAAAAAAAAATGAAAGGATGAAAAGATTCAAAGAAGGGAGAGATTGACGGAAAGTTTCCGGAGAATTTGGGGTGGAATGTTTAGCTTATTTTGGGGTCATTTTGGTGGAATTTTGTTTGGTTACAGAAGAGGGAAAAATGGTAAAAAGAATGTGAGGTATGGGTAAAAACGTGGGTGGGGGTGAGGGGTTAGGAGAGAGAAATGTGGGATATATGGATACCTTTAATTAAGGAGTAAAAACTGCACATTAATTAGATATGGATACCTTTAATTAAGGAGTAAAAACAGCCCATTAATTAGACACTTAATTAAGTATGGCATAGGATTGGTAATTTGGTATACTAAGTGTAATTTACTCAAACTTTAAACATATAGGGTAAAAAGGTTTCGTATGTGGTATATGAATATAAAAATTCCCTTCAAATGGTAGGTTACCCTATCCTAGACCACCAAATTCTAAAATCTGCGAGGCTTGGGCTGGGCTAACCTGGCCCGTTTTGATAGCTACTTATGGCAGACGAGACCCGATCATCACATATTTTAAGTGGTGGGAATTCAAACGAACTTTAATATTTTTGACATGGAACCTAGATACATATGTGAATAGTTACAAAAAATTCAACGAATGTTAAATTATGAACTTATAATTTTAAAATTTCAACGAATTACTTATTAAGAGCCTTAAGATTGAACCTATCAAGTTTAAATCTTATGGATTATTTTAATTAACAAGTTTAGAGGATCATGTACCTTTCCATAGATATAAGTTGTTCTGACATAATTTCTACTTACAGCTACCAGAATCATTCCTACTTGATTATTTCTTTAGTATTTTTCAACATAACGAAGGTGGAGAAGATGCTCTGCAAATTTCACGTCCATTAGAAGCTATTTAACCCTATTTATATATTAGCCATAGCAGATATCTAGGGATACTTTTGCTATTAAATATTTCAATACCAATTGACCAATATTGCAAGAATCGTGGTGGCCGGTAAGTTTTTTCTTTTTTCTTTTTTTCATATGAATCTTTCAGATATATTATGATGATGATTCAGAGGTTTTAATTTTTGTAGGGTGAAGAACTTGATTTTTGGACGGCCAAGCTCACATGCATTTCTTCTGAAATAAATTAGTGAATGGAGTAATTAATTAGCTAGGTCTATAATTGGTTGACTTTTTATGAGTGATCAAATACCTTTGACTTCTTAATTGATTTTCTGTTGTTCTTAATAAGTCATCTTCCCCATGCAAAGGAGTATAAATTTGGCATAGTTTCTTAGCTAATTAACACTCCAAATATTCTTTTGTTAAGTTGTCTATTCTCTTTTCCAATGGCTCTTTCTTTGTTAAGCCTAATCAACTTTCCTTGTTCTTTCTCCTTATCAATCTTTTTCATAATTGTCCTTTCCATTCTATTGAAACATTACAAAGGCTATAAACACATTACCAAAAAGAAACTTCCACCTGGAGAAATGGGGCTTCCATGGATTGGTGAAACCATAGAATTTTACAAAGCCCAAAAAAAGAACAAATTATTTGAAGAATTTGTTCAGCCCCGGATGGAAAAATATGGAAAGACATTCAAAACAAGACTAATGGGATCACCAACAGTAGTGGTATGTGGAGCAGAAGCTAATATGTTCTTTTTGTCTAATGAATTCAAATTGGTAATAAGTTCATGGCCTACTTCTTCAGTTGAGCTAATGGGCAAGAATTGTATTATGGAGAAACAAGGAGAGGCGCATCGACGCCTTCGTGGGATTATATCTTCAAGTCTTGCCTCTTTTAGTCTAGATGCTATGGTTCCTAAAATTTGTAACACAATTCAATCTCACTTAGACAAGAATTGTAATGGCCAAGACCAGATCATAAAACTTTATCACCTGACCAAATGTTTGACGTTCAAGATTGTGTTTGAGTGTTTTTTGGGAATAGTAGTCAAACCAGGATTACTTGAAACGTTTGAGAGAGTATTGGAAGGTGCTTTTTCACCTCCATTTAAGTTTCCAGGATCTAAGTTTTCAAGGGCAAAAAATGCAAGATTGAAAATAGAGAAAATTCTTGTTGAGGTTATAAGGGAGAAGAGAAGAGAGATAGAATTAGGAGAGGAGAAAGAAGGGAAATTAGACGAGGCATTACTTTCTCAGTTAGTGAAAGCGTTGATTCGCGGTGAAGTAAGTGAAGAAGAGGTCGCTGATAATGTTGTTTTGCTAGTGTTTGCTGCACATGATACAACTTCTTTTGCCATTGCTATGACATTTAGGATGTTGGCTCATCATCCCACCTGCTATTCACTTCTCATTCAAGGTACGTTTATATATGGAAGCTAACCACAACATATCTATCAACTTTTTTCTCTGTCTATTAAACTGATTAATGTGAAAATTGGACACAGAACATGCAAATATAATGAATAACAAAGGATCAGATGAGATACTATCGTTGGAAGACACAAAAAAGATGAAATACACATGGCAAGTTGCTCGGGAAAGCATGAGGCTGTTTCCTCCTATATTTGGTTCTTTCAGAAAAGCAATTGCTGACATTGAATTTGAAGGATTCACCATTCCAAAAGGTTGGAAGGTAAGAATTATCACTACCCTTTGAGTCATTAGATAGCTGAAGAGTGAAAGATCAAATCCTTTTTACATGTCATGCTAATTTTTGTTGTTATATGCAGGTATTGTGGACAACATACGGTACACATTATAGTCCAGAGTATTTTAAAGAGCCCCAAAATTTTGACCCAAGTAGATTTGAGGAGCCTGTTCAACCATATGCATTTGTACCATTTGGAGGAGGGCCAAGGCTGTGTGCAGGGTACCAATTGGCAAAGCTAAACATTCTCATATTTGTTCATTACGTTGTGACACGATATGATTGGTCCTTAATAAATCCTGACGAACCAATTGTCATGGATCCCCTTCCCTTCCCTTCCAAAGGAATGCCCATTAAAATTTCTCCAAAGTTCTAATGAAATATAACCTTGTTATCACTGTATTTGGCTGATTTATGTTGCAGGGCACTTGATTCGTTATGCACATTAGCAAAGTCAAAAAAAAAAAAGGATTCCACATCATGCCTCAAATTAACCATCAATCAAACAAATTATTTATACGACTGTTTTATCTGTTTATAATTGTCATCAGTCTGAACAATCATGAAACACCTGATGACATTCAAATATTAACTAAGGGCATGTCATAATCGTTAGCCCAGTCATAATATACAATTCCATATGGCTTGAAATATTTGGAAATAAGTGACCTTGAAATCAACCAAAATAATGATGTTGCAATCAACCAAAATTGTATACTATTAGGAGAATGAACTCGTTGACAAAATGCATCTATCATTATCACCAAATAAATGTTTAGCAGCATCGACTCAAGAGAGAAAATTGTTCTAATATTAAGTTGGTACATGATTCAGTCAAAACAAATGCTGAAATGACTGATATAGCCTTCTTATCAGATTCCACACTCAAGAGACAAACCCAAGCAAATAACCCTGTATAATTATTAGTGGTAATAAAAAAAAATGGCTGTTCCTGGTCGGGTTGGGTGTGTACTTTCTTTTTTTCCTTTATGGGGGGGAGGGGAAAGAAACTTTTGTCTCTTGATCTAAAGAAATTCCCTAAAGTGGTTCATCTTTTACACACTGCTGGCAATCAGGAAGAAGCGTATGATTGACTGGCTTCATCCCCTGGCTACTCCATCGGTTCACAAGAGCCACCTCAAGTACCCTGACCTGCAGACATTTTGCTCTTAGAATCAAAAGTGTCCAAGGAAACCAGGTCAAATTGCAAGATAAAACGAAAGGAGGGGAAGCACTTCATCCAATTTGATGAGAGACAACTTGATAGTGAAGAAGTGATCACATAATTGTGCATTATAGTTTTGAGTAGAGTAACCCATAAAAAAAAATCTTTTGAGTAGTGTATGTTCTTAGGAAACCTCATAACGAATTGCTGCATAGGGATTAAGGCAGCAGCTACGCCAGTAACTTTTGGAAGTGACAACGACAAAAATAATGCAGGTGATGGACCTATTTCTCATGAGCAGCTGTCACAATGCAGTGGATGAGGCATCCAATGTACCTACCTCAATTGGCGGATATATATCCAATAAGCTATTTGACAAGATGCTAAAACTGCTTTAAGCATCAGAGAGGTTGTCTTTACTTGAGAATGCTACAAGTTCATTGTGACAAAAGTAATACAAATATAGGTGACTTTTTCAAGTAGGGGAGAATAGGATGTCGACCCTACTGTCACCACCAAAGATTAACTCCATGGACTATGTCTAACAAAAGAACCGCTGCTGATAAGCAATTCAGCTGAGAGAAGCAGAAAGTCTGATCTATGTCTAACAAAACAACCGCTGCTGATAAGCAATTCAGCTGAGAGAAGCCAGAAAGTCTGATCCATGTCTAACAAAACAACCGCTGCTGATAAGCAATTCAGTTCTGAGAAGCCAGAAAGTTTGATGACCGACTGGGTAAGAGGAGTCCATGCCAGGAAGCGTGATCACCAGATTAGTGCTCAGCTTATACATAAACCTCTCTACAATCAGTATCGGAACAATAACAAGGGAATTTGACTTCAAATATTGGACATATGCATTTAAAAGGTAAAAGATCTCGCAAACATTCAGGATGGAGAAAAAAGATAATTGATAGCTCAAGAGATTCACACTACTGGAAATTTAGTTCAACATAGGTGGATTAGTCGAGGTGCGTACAAGCTGTCCTGGGTGGTATTCTAAAAAAAAAGTTATGAACCAAAATTATAATCAAGGTCATCAAACAAATCATTCTTTAGGAAATCTAACCTGCTGTACAATTAATGGTTCCTCTGCACGACTTAATGGCTCTGTCAAAATAGTAAGAAAACCATTTCTATTACCATAAACTATGTCTGTAAACGGCCTATCACCCACCTGCAAAGGACACAACATAAACTGTCAACTGAGAAAGGACAGAGAAAAGCTTACAAAAAACTAAAAGAACCAAGTTTACCATAATAAGCCTCGACGATTCACAACCGAATTGTTTTTCAATTTCTTCAGCTGTTCCAGCAGGCTTCTTCACCCCTAACGTATACACATAACGGAAGCAGCAAATACAAATAGCATTAACTCAAAGATAGGCAAATGATATTCATATAAATTTCTCATTTTTTTGACTTATCATTCGTTAGTTCATGTTACTTCAGAGTTGCATTACTATAGAAATGGAGTACACGATACATGACAGATTAGGGCAAATGGAATAAAGAAAAATTCAACTTACTGTGCGTAATGACTTTAATTCCGATTGCACGTTCAAGAATTCTGGCTTTTCTACCATCAGGGTCATATTCATCTAGTCCTACAAATTCACAAATCATAATTACTGAGCACTACTGAGACGAATTGTTAGGAGTCAAGACTGGCCCAATTGACACGGGCCCAACTAAGACATTTGCACTGATCTAAAAGAAATCTAATTACCTGCAGAGTTGCTATAAACTGCAATATTGTTACCAAAGAGAGATTTGCACTGATCTATAGAAGAGGCAAGAGGAGACCACAAGCTCAAGGAGTAAGGAACTGTAATTGTATTATCCTTGTCAAAGACCACACCTTGAAACCCTCGTTTCTTTAGCTCAGCCCAATCGATATACCTTATATCCGGCACAATAACATGTGGGATCGCCAAATGCTTGTCCTTAGAGAAAACCCCTAAAGAAGAAACAATGCCCTCCACGTTAATCCTCTGGCCTACTGCAGCTTTTAAGTCTGTCCACCACATGTTTGTGTAAATGCCTGAATGATTGGAAAGCTCAACTTCCGGTTCCTCGTTGTCTTCACTGTACTGTCTTCTCTTTTCTTGAATTGAAGAATAGAATTCTTCCCAATTTATACGGTTCTGTCGATCTGGGTTTGTATCTGGGTCTGTACTGTTGTTGTCCCCTTTGTGTTTCTGTTGGTCCTGACTGCAACTATGTGTAGAACTGAGAGTGAAACAACACTTGTTTGTGAAATGGGTGGAGCAAAGTGAGGAACGAGGAAGAGTTTTCTTATTGAGATTAAAGGAACGATGGGGGGAGTAAAAATGCTTAGGAATTGGGTAGAAGCAAGTATGCAAAGGAGTAATTGAGGTATACTGCATAATCAAACCTTAAATCTGGTATCTCTATGGGTTTATATATAATAAAATAATTGTACACATCGATTTAAACAAGTGTAGTAGTTAACCAACCTGTAAGGGTACTTTCACGTTACTGCTGGATATCTCGACTCTCTTTTACGTCAGAAAGGAGAAAAGCGACTGAATTAGTGATGTATTGATGATCACAGAGGACAATTTGCGAATGGCTAGCCCATAAATGGATCAATTCAAAAATAGCCATAGTTTTAACGGGAAAGAGTTCAAAATACCCCTAAATTATTGAAAAAAGTTTACATAAACCCTTCATCCACCTATTGGGCTAAAAAATACCCCTCCATCCACTTTTTTTGTTCATTTTTGCCCTTTGACCATTAGGTCAATGCTAAATCAAAAATTATTATTATTCTTTTTGTAAAACTTGAAGAAAAATATGTTGCAAAATATTTTCGTTTTTTTTAAACTAATGCACCAATACTCCATTAATTTAGTGAAGACTTCTTTTTTTTTTTCCAGTTTTTACAAAAACAAAATTTATTTACATTTTTTTCAGTTTTTTTAAAGCATTTTTTTTTTGTAAAAACTGAAAAAAAGATTGTAAAATCAGAAAAAAAATATTTTCAATAAAATATTTCGTTTTTTATAAACTGAAAAATATATGTTCAACCAAAATATTTTTGTTTTTGAAAAATATTTTTTTTCAATTTTTTCTAAAGCATTTCGTTTTATTTTCGTTTTTCAGTTTTTTTTTAAAAGAAAAAATATTTTCGTTTTTTTTAGAAAAAATAAAAAAAAAATATTTTTCAACAATGAAAATATTTTTTTCTGTTTTTACAATTTTTTTTGAGTTTTCACAATAAAAATGCTTTAAAAAAATTGAAAAAAATGAAATTCTTTATTTTGTAAAAACTGAAAAAAAAGAAAAAAGAAGAAGACTTTACTAAATTAGTGGACTACTGGTGCATTAGTTTAAAAAAACGAAAATATTTTGTAAATTTTTTTTTAAAGTTTTACAAAAGAATAATAATTATTTTTAATTCAGCATTGACCTAACGGTCAAAGGGCATAAGTGAACCAAAAAGGTGGATGGAGGGGTATTTTTAACCCACTAGGTGGATGAAGGGTATTTTAAACCTTTTTCAATAGTTTAGGGGCATTTTGAACCCTTTTCCGTAGTTTTAATAGTAATCGAAATTAAGTCACTTTTCATGTAAAGATAAATCTAAACGAAAATACTGTTCAAAATCCGGAAAATACTCCAGCATAATATACTGGAATTCCAGTATACTTATACTGGAGTTCCAATATAATATACTGGACTTCCAGGATAATATACTGTAGTTCTAGTATAATATATTGGTCGAGCATAATATGCTGGAAGTTCATACACAGGTGCTCCAATCTCTAGTATATTATGCTGGAACTTTCCACGTGTTGGAGTTCCAGCATAATATGCTGGAAGTTCATACACAGGTGCACCGATCTCCAGTATATTATGCTGGAACTTTCCGTGTTGCAGCAAAATAGTGGTATATTTTTTAATGACTTTGCAAAGGCTGACTATTTTTAAATGACCAATCCGAAAACTGGCTAGCCCGTGCTATCTTTACTGGCGTGACCCAAATAGATATTGAGTTAGCCCATCTGAGGTGTTTATGTTTTTTTTTTCATCAACAAAGAAACTAATACTATATATTAAATTGTTGTTATAGTACCATTACTACGAGTGTCATCTATAACACTCAAGTTTAGAAACTTAATAATACTCCCTTCGTTTTAATTTATGTGAACCCATTTGATTGAGCACGGAATTTAAGAAAAAGAGAAAATTTTTAAATTTGTGGTGTACAATGAGCCACATATATTTGTGTGGCTATAAATCATTGAATAAAGGTAAATTGTTTCCAAATAAGGAAAGAGGTCATTCTTTTTGGCATGGATTAAAAAGGAAATAGTATCACATAAATTGAAACGGAGAAAGTAACAAAAGAAAATTAGTTTTATCAACATATTTATCACTTCATTTTTTGTTTTATCTGCAACAATTACTAATCGAGGTCCAGCACAGAATGTTGAAGTTTTACTTGTACAAATTTCAGTAATGCTGGAGTTTTCCCTATTTCAGTTAAAAATAAATTAATTTTATCAACATATTTATCACTTCATTTTTTGTTTTATCTGCAACAATTACTAATCGAGGTCAGTGCCGGCTCAAGGGCCAAGCGACTGAAGCAGGCGCTTTAGGCCCCAATTCTTTTAGGCCCCTTTAATTATTAATTTGAAAGTTGTGGTCTTAAAAGCTTAAGGGGTAAAAGGTTTGTGGGGTCATGCCATTTGTGTGGCTATAAAAGCTTCTCATTAAGAACAAAAAGGGTAAAATGAAGAGTTTAAAGTTGAATTATTTCCAAATTTAGAAATGTGTCATTTATTTTGGAACAGACTAAAAAGGAAATTACCTCATTTAATATGAAATGGAGGGAGTAGATCTTATGTGTTATTTATTTTTTTCAAAAATTTATAATTTAATGAAAAATATAAAATCTAAAGAATTTTTCGTTATGTACTTGAAAGTGACTATACATACATTTCTGGTAATGTACATATATAATCCAAATTATTTTTATTCTCTTTTTTTTCATTCACATAACAATACCTTGTATTCTAGGTTCTCTATTCCTTTTCCTCCTAAGTTATCTATTCTCATAAACAAGTGTTGAAGATAAAATTGCACATTTTTCTTCATTCTTTCTCGAGTTGTTAGGCATTGCAGCAAGCAAACCAACAAGGAAATTTTTGTTTTTAATATCAAGTTACAACTTCTAGAATCAATTTTATTTTATTGTTCTAACTTGTTATTCTCTTCTTTTTTTTTTGTTATTATCTTTTTATATATTACATTGTAGGTCTATATTGCTTTTTATATGATTAATTATAAGTATATCAACTAGAAAATAAGAATCAAGTAATTACTTTAAATTCACAAAAAAGGAAAAAATTGAAACTTTAATGCAATCTCATAATAGAGCTCTTGATAAATTTTTAATCCACAATAAAAAATAAATTAAAAAATAATGAGAGTGCTCTTTAGAATATGAAGAAGTCACTAAGTTGATTGCAAGTGCATACAGGAAAGGAAATAATAAAATATATAGAAACTTTGCATCTAAAAATACGTACAAAATATAAACTTCATATAATGTACGAAATTTTGTAATAAAATATTAAGGCCTCTAATAAAAGTTTGGCTTTAGGCCACTAAGTAACTTGAGCCGCCACTGATAGAGGTCCAGCACAGAATGTTGAAGTTTTACTTGTACAAATTTCAGTAATGCTGGAGTTTTCCCTATTTCAATTAAAAATATTTTGTTCAAATATAACCGTATTAAAAAGCGGCTAAAGTTTGAATAATTTTGCAATTGTAGCTAAGTTTCAATTAGCGGGAGGAATGAAAAGCAACTACTCCTATTTGTCAATTTCTTCCTAGCATATCCATAGAGAAGATTGCCCCTCGTACTCCTTGAGTTCGGAACCAAAATGTAATTCTTTTGGACTCAAAGAATAAAAATATGTGAAAAAAATTTAGTGACCAAAATATGTATAGCGTTTTTAGAATCACACTATACTTTAACGACCCTTTGGCCAATTAAATATAGTGTTTTTTCAAAAACTCTCTCTCTCTCTCTCTCTCTCTCTCTCTCTCTCTCTCTCTTTCTCTTTCTCTCTCTTTATATATATATATATATATATATATATGAAGTGGGACCACAAATAATTCTTATGTGCTTAACTGACATAACAATAATTCAACTGGGTATAGCGTGTTTTTAAAAGACGCTATACCTCAAATAATTGAACCCCCGGGCTGGTTTTTGCCTTATTTAAAGAGGTAAAGGATTTTGTAAAAATCCATTTATAGACATTTTCAAGTCTTCTGAAAGTTTTCTTTGTTAAGTTGTTTTGCATTTTGTCATAATGTCTGAAGAGCGAAAATTTAGGGTTTCATTATATTGCGGGGGGGGGGGGGGGGGGGGGGGGATAACTTAGTAAGTTATAGTTTATCTCCACAGTCTCATGTTAAGTTGCCACTTACAATGGAGTACGATAAATTGGTATCGTTGATATATAAAAAAATGAGTGTGAGCAAACGTTCGGTGAATCTTAAAATAACCGGAAGATATACGTATTCTGTGACTCCCTAGGGGGTTGCTTGTTATGCTGAGTTTAACATCGAAGACGATGAAACTCTGAGTGATTTTTTGGGGACTCCGGATGAATATCGAGAATTTATTGTGATAAAACTATTGAAAATGTACGTCAAGGCTTAAGACTTTCGCAATAATGAGGTTGCGCAAAGTAGGGAAATTCCTCAATCATCGGGTGGTTATTTTGGAGCAGTTTTAGTCGAACAGGTTCCGGCTGAAAGAGCTTGGCCGGATCTAAACTTATCTCCACGGGCGAATGAGGAGCGAGGAAATAATGTCTCCCCCAGTATACATAATCCACAAGCCGAGTGGTAAACTTCAATTCCCGTTGTGTTACGATGTACATTTTTGTGTATTGTATTTGTATTAACACTCATATATTCCACAGGGGGTACCGACCAGATATGAATTTTACTAGTTATGAACCAACGGCCAGTTGGAATATGCCTAGTTTTGTTGTGTTGGATCATGGTGGTCCATCCGAGAGTCAGCATAAATAAGATAATGTGCATCATGGGATATCAACACATTATGATTTGTAAGTGAATATATAAAGTTATATGTATTGTTTGGACCAATTTCAGTAGCTCATTATTTCTTTGGTTGTGTAGTGAAAACGAGCAACTTGATGGTCCTGTCCTCACTCAATTGCCAGAAGACGACGTATTTACTCGGGATCTGGCAGATGCGTAGAGTCAGGAAGAGAATAATGATTATGATAACAATGCCGATGAGTCTGGAGATGACACACCCTTCCTTGACGAGGGTGATGATGAGGAGGAAGAGAATGCCGAACCTGATTTGACGAGGGGGCATGCTCCACCTCCCGTTAGACCAAGAGTGTACGAGTCTCATGTGCCGTTTCATTCAAGGCATATTTCCTACCTTGATCATTTGCCAAGTACGTCGTGATGTGGATGCCCTCACAAGGGATATTGACGAAATTCGGACAGCAATGTTGGATGAATCTAAACCAACGGTGCTGTCAAAAGGGCATGCTTTTTCCTGATAAGGCGCACCTAAGCAGGGCGGTGTCGTGAGATGACGGTATGGGAGTCATCTTCGGATGTATACAATGTTGTTTGCCGTAGATGGTTTACAGGTTGTAATTAGATGCTGCGTGCAATAAAGAAGAAAACAAATATGTGGAAAGTGGGTAAATACATTAGCACCCACAATTGTGAAATGGACACAATCAGTGGGAATCACTTCAACTTGGATGTTGACTTGAATTCTCTTGTCTTGATTCCACACATTGAAGCGTCCATAAGGTACACGATCAAAGAGTGTATTACATCCGTCCACCAGGAATATGGGTGTACCATTACCAAGAGAAAGGCATATCTCGGCCGCAAACGTGCGTTTGAAATTGTTTATGGTGACTGGGATAAGTCATTTGCATCTCTACCCAGGTACATGGCCGCATTGCAACACTTTAACCCCGGGACTGTTGATGAATGGAAGCTTGAGCAGAGTCTATATATATTCAGATACGTGTTCTGGGCATTTAAACCAGCAATTGATGGTTTTGTACATTGCCGGCCAGTAATATCCATAGACGGTACTTATGTCTATGGAAAGTATGATATTAAGCTGTTGATCGCCGTTGCAGTAGATGCTAATGGACAAATATTTACCCTAGCTTTTGCCATTTGTGCCAATGAAAGCCAAGAGACGTGGACGTTATTTTTGAACCACTTGAAGGAGCACGTTGTCAAACAACATTCAGGTATTTGTCTAATATCTGATCGACATGGCGGTATTTTAAGTTCAATACAACATTTGCCTGAATGGCAGGAACCGTATCATACCACCGTTATTGTGTGAGGTACCTGAAGGCCAATTTCCAGAAGAAATATCCCAACAAGGACTTGCATGATTTAATGTGGATGGCTGCAACTGATCACCAGGAGTGCAAATTCAGGAGGCGCATGGAATCGATCAGGCAGGAAGATGAAAGAGCCTATCATTGGTTGATGCGACATGAGCTTGACAAGTGGACATTGCATGCGGACGCTGGCAGATGATGGGGAACCCTGACTACAAATATAAAATCTTTCAACGGGTTATTGAAGACTGCACGTGGATCGCCTTTCACTACCATGGTGCGGATGTCATTCAAACAAATGGCGGAGAGGTTTGCTGAACGGCATAAAGGTGCACCAGAATTGATGGAGATAGGTGTTGAATATATGCCAAACCCAATGAAAAGTTTTGAGAAATACAGGAGGCGAGTACATTGGCATTCATTTTTATAGTATTACAACGAGCGAAATATTTTTGAAGTTCTCACCGCTATCCATCAAAACCAAGGGAATAATATACACACCGTAAATGAAGCTAGCAGGTTGTGTTCTTGTGGAAAATGGTCCATCTACCATATGCCGTGCTCACATGCCATCAAGTGCTTTCAACCTACAGGTTTAGGGCCAACCAACTATGTTGATAAGCAATACAATGTTGCTGCATACTTAAACACATATAGTGGGCAGTTACGGCCAGTGGGTGTTGAGCATTATTGGCCGCCAGAACCATTTAGAATAGTATGTAACAAGGACTATTTGCGTAAGCTACAAGTGCAAAAAAATGCGTATATGGAACCAAATGGATGTTGGTGATTCCGTTTATGCACGTAAATGTGGCATATGCTCGCAAACAGGATACGACTGTCGTAAATGTCTTTCAACTGGTTTGGGTGGCGGTGGTAATCCAGCTCCTGGTGGAAGTTCATCTAATGTGCCCAACAATCAAGGATACACGTAGTGTTTTGTTTATCTTGTTTGTAATGTGGTTGTAATAAGTGTATGTACTTGTTTATCTTGAAGAATGTATGAAATAAAATTATGTTTTCATTGCTGTTAAATCTTATTGATATTTAACATTAATACTTCAGTACAACAATCTTAAGTAAAGGAGTTAAAATTTAAAATTTGAAGTGATTTGGAGTAAATTTGAGCAAGATTTGAGTTAAATTTCAGAAAAGACGCAAGTGTTTGTAGACGAATCTACAGAATAAGACTTCAAATTTTATATACAACATCCTTATACTATTTCCAACAAGTGTGAAAAAGTGGCTCGCCTGCAAAAGATAACTTCTGGAAAAGCTGTATTATGCCCGTAAAAATCTTTGACACGCGAAGCGTAGCGCGGTTAAATACTACGTTATGTGAGTTGTCTTATCGACGTAAAAAGTTGCTCGCCTGCAAAAGATATTTGTACCTGAAAGAATCTTTAACAAGCAAAACATAGCGTGGTTAAATACTACGTTATGTGGGTTGTCTTGTCAATGTAAAAAGCTGCTCGCCTGCAAAAGCTACTCGCCTGGAAAAGCTGTTTTGTACCCGAAAGAATCTTTAACCCGCGAAGCATAGCACGGTTAAAAACTACGTTATGTGGGTTGTCTTGTCGATGTAAAAAGCTGCTCGCCTGCAAAAGCTGTATTGTACCCTAAAGAATCTTTAGCATGCGAAACATAGCGCGGTTAAATACTACGTTATGTGTGTTGCCTTGCCTATAAATAACTAGCGCATTTTAGTTATTATCTGCGCTTAACCAAAACAAATAGCAAAACTTTCCATAAAAGCAGGGCTTTTTTTATTGCATTAACAAATGTCTGGATGCAATGACCAACCAATGTGCTATTGTGGCAACGCTATATGATGAAGTCATGTTGGTCCGATGGTCATGTTAGGCGCATATACTGGATGTGTGTAAACAGATTTGGAGGCAATGACGGAAATTATTGCAATTTTGAGGAATGGTATGATGAACCCATTGAGCAGGAATGCTACAAAGAATCTTTGCAGTATATTTGGAATATGAATTGTGAATACCAATGTCACGACCCAAGTTCGCCCTCCGTGAACTGTCGTGACGGCACCTAGTCTCTACGACTAGGCAAGCCTAACAATTTGCGGAAAAAAGAACTAAATGCGGAAAAACAAATAAAAACTGAAGATAACAACTATAGAAGTGTTTAAGATGCCGCTCGGCATGTACCAACACAAGATCTCAACAACTGAACAATTCCCAAAATCCAGAATCCCATGAATCACAAGCTAAGAGATACATAAAAGCTCAAACTCCAGAAATGTCTATCAACAAGGAAAAATACAGAAGGGCTAAACTAGTACAGAGAATAGAAAGGGACTCCTCGATCTGCGGACGCGGCAGATATACCTCGAAGTCTCTACAAGAGCGCCTCGCCTTAAGGGTGATAAGACTGAGTGAGAGTACATGGATCTGCACATGAAAAACATGCGCAGAAGGGGCATGAGTACACCACAACGGTACTTAGTAAGAGCCAAGCCTAACCTAGGTCGGGTAGTGACGAGGAAGGTCAGGGCCCTACTGAGGTTAAATGAAATACAAGGTATGACAGTATAGAATAAGGTAGTATAGTAAGTGCAACAGTAAGAAGTAACACAGGATAGAAAGAACAACAGCAGCTATAACAGAGACAAAATAATCACAGAAAAAGGATACAGCTCACACAGAGATAACAATCGGGGATCTCCCAGGATACCGTCCTATAGTCCCAAATATAAATATCCAGTGGATCTCCTGGGATACCGTCCCATAGTCCAACTCATAGTGCGCGGGGATCTACCGGAATCCCGATCCGTAGTCCCAAATGTAAATACTCAATACTGGGGGAATCTACCGGGTGCAGTCCCGTAGTTCCAATGTAAAAGTGCAGGGGGATCTCCCGGAATACAAATCTGTAGTCCCAAAGTAAACATACAGGAGGATCTCCCAGGATACCGTCCCGTAGTCCCAAAGTAAAAGTGCCGGGGTATCTCCCGGGATACCGTCCCGTAGTCCCAAAGTAAAAGTGCAGGGGGATCTCCCGGGATACCATCCCGTAGTCCCGAAGTAAACACACCGCAGCAACACTAAAGAGTACTTAATTCAATATCAAATTTCTATACCAAAGCAAAACAGATGTTTCTAGCCTAGCATGTTGCACATAATCCCAACAAGGCAATTTGAGCAAGTAAAATAATTAAGTCAACTAAACATGCTTTTCTAAGCTAATAGCAGGCTTAAATTACACACGGTATGAACATGAAAAAGGAAATCACATTTTATAGTTACTTAAAGAGAACGGAGTTTCAACAATTAGCACAAGTACGCACTCGTCACCTCACGTACAAGGCATTTCAATTATCAACGAACCAATCCTAAGGGGAGTTCCCCCACACAAGGTTAGGCAAGCCACCTACCTCGATGCCACGAACACAATTCAAGCCTCAACTACCGCTTTACCTCTTGATTCCACCACCAATTCGCTTGTATCTAGCCACAAGTTACTTTACTATATCAATAAATGCTAAATAAATTAATTCTAATGCATGAAAATAGGTTTTCTAACGTTTTTCCCAAAAAGTCAAAAATCGGCCCCGGGCCCACATAGTCAAAACCCGAGTTCGAACCAAAACCCGATTACCCATTCACCCACGAACTCAAGTATATAAATTATTTTGAAATCGGACCTCAAATTGAAGTCTAAATCCCCAAATTTCAATATTCTTAGGTTTTACCCAAAATCCCCAATTTCACCATGAAAAACCCTAGATTCTAGGATGAAATCTTGTAAAAAGAAGTTAAGAAGTGAAAGAAATGAATTTAAAATCACTTACTTGTGTTTTGGGAAAGAAAAAGTGTTTGCAAAATTGCCCCTTATGTTTTAGGTTTCTGAAAATGGAAGAATAATTGAAAGGTCCCGTTTATATACCCCTCTCAGACCCTCACCGCGGATCGCATAAAAGGACGGCGGCCGCGGAGCTCCACCGCGGACCGCCGCGAGGGCTTGGCCTTGCTCACCGCAGACCGCATAAATCTCACCGCGGTCGCGAGAAATCACTGCGGACTGCAAAGCCTGGTTCAGAGACCTGCAACTTCTATGAATCTGCAACAGTTATTTTTCTAAGTCTAAATGCACTTCGAGGCCTATCCAAAACTCACCCGATCCCTCGGGGCTACAAACCAAACATGCACGCAAGTCCAAAAAAATCATACGGACTTGCACGTGCGGTCAAATAATCAAAGTAACATCAATAACTATGAAATTAGCATCAAGATTGAAGAAAAATATCATGAACTCTTAAGTTCAAATTCTTAACAACCGATGGTCTGATTCACGTCATTTCAAGTCCGTTTCTTATCAAAATTTACAGGATCAACATAAATCCCATATAAGACCTGTACCGGGCTCTGAAACCAAAATATGGGCCCGATACCATCAAATTCCAATACATTCAAATTTCCAAAAACTCTAAATATTTCAGTTAAACAATTTTCTTCAAAAATTCATTCCTCGGGCTTGGGACCTCGGAATTCGATTCCGGGCATATGCCCAAGTACCATATTTTCCTACGGACCCTCCAGGACCGTCATATCACGGGTCCGGGTCCGTTTACCCAAAATGTTGACCGAAGTCAACCCAAATTCATTTTAAAAGCAAAAATTCATCATTATTTTCACAGATTTTCACAAATTCATCAACACTGGGGCTGTAGTCAAAGCTGTCTTGAGCTTCTGAAAGCTCTCCTCACACTCTTCCGTCCACTGGAACAGAGCACCCTTCTAGGTCAGCCTGGTCATAGGTGCTGCAATAGATGAAAACCCCTGAACAAATCGACGGTAATAACCCGCCAAGCCAAGAAAACTGCGAATCTCTGTAGCTGAGGATGGTTTGGGCCAACTCTGCAGTGCTTCCACCTTCTTCGGATCCACCCTTATCCCTTTACTAGATACCACGTGACCCAAGAATGCCACGGAATCCAACCAGAACTCACATTTCGAGTACTTAGCATATAATTTCTTCTCTCTCAAAGTCTGGAGCACTGTCCTCAGGTGTTGCTCATGATCTTCCCGACTCCGGGAATATACCAGAATGTCATCAATAAAGACAATAACGAATGAGTCAAGATATGGTCGGAACACACTGTGCATCAAATGCATGAAGGCTGCTGGGGCATTGGTCAGCCCAAATGACATAACAAGGAACTCGTAATAACCATACCGAGTCCTGAAGGCAGTCTTCGGGATATCTGGCTCCCGAATCTTCAACTGATGATAGCCTGAACACAAGTCAATCTTAGAAAAAACACAAGCACCCTGTAACTGATCAAACAGGTCATCAATACGAGGCAAGGGATAACAGTTCTTCACTGTAACCTTGTTCAACCGGCGATAATCAATACACATACGCATAGAACCTTCCTTTTTCTTCACAAATAAGACAGGAGCACCCCAAGGCAATACACTGGGCCGAATAAAACCCTTATCAAGCAATTCCTATAACTGCTCCTTCAACTCCTTCAACTCAGGAGGAGCCATACGGTACGAAGGAATAGGAATGGACTGAGTGCCCGACAACAGATCAATGCCAAAATCAATATCTCTATCGGGCGGCATGCCCTAAAGGTCAGCTGGAAACACATCAGGGAAATCCCGTACCACTAGGACTGAATCAACTGTAGGGGCATCAATACTGACATCTCTCACATAAGCTAGATATGCATCACACCCCCTTCTCAACCATACGCTGAGCCTTAAGGAATGAAATAACTCTACTGGAGGTATGATCTAAGGTACCCCTCCACTCAACACGCGGTACACCTGGCATAGCCAGCGTCACGGTTTTAGCGTGACAATCAAGAATAGCATAATGGGGTGACAACCAGTCCATGCCCAAAATAACATCAAAGTCTACTGTGCTGAGCAATAACAAATCGGCTCTGGTCTCAATACCAATAAGAGCAATCAAACACGACCGATAAACGCGGTCCACAACAAGAGAATCTCCAACAGCAGTAGAAACATAAACAGGAGAACTCAAAGAATCTCGAGATACGCCCAAGTGCGGGGCAAAATAAGAGGACACATAAGAATAAGTGGAGTCTAGATTGAATAGAACCGATGCATTTCCATGACAGACCAAGATAGTACCTATGATGATAGAATCGGAGGCGACAGCCTTAGTACGGGCAGGAAGGGCATCTCGAGGGCGACCTTTACCTCCCTAACCTCTACCTATAGCTGGCTGGGCCGGTGGGGTAGCAACTGGTGCTGTGATCAAAGCCTGAGAACTCTGCGGGGCATGCTGTGGCTGAGAAGTCTGTGGAGGTGCACCCCTCCTAAGTCTGGGGCAATCCCTCACCATATAGCGTGTGTCAACACACTCAAAACAAGCTCTGGGAGGACGTGGCGACTGTGACTGGCTTGGGCTAGGTCTGCTGGACTGACCACTGGAAACACCCCGTGCAGGAGGCGCACTAGATACTGGTGGCACATAATAAGGCTCCTGAGGTCTGGGAGGAGCTGGGGTACCACTGGCTGTTGGAAGAGCTGAATGAACAGGGCGACTCATATAACCCCTACCATGAAGACTTGTAGCTTGGGCACGGGTACCAGAATAATGGCCCGACTCTCGAGACCTCTTGGCCTCTCTCTCCTCTCTATCCCTAGCATGCATACCCTCAATCCTCCTAGCAATGCTCACCACCTGATGATATGAAATATCTATCTCCAACTCACGAGCCATGCTAGACCTGATGCTGGGGATAAGCCCCTCAATAAACTGGCGAACCTTCTCGCGAACAGTAGAAACCAAAGCTGGTGCATGTCTAGCCAAGTCGGTGAAACGGATAGCATACTCCGAGACATACATAGTACCCTAGCGCAAACGCTTAAACTCTACGCGCCAAGCGTCCCTGAGACTTTGGGGAACATACTCTCTCGTGAACATATCTGAAAACTGAGCCCAAGTCAGGGAAGCTACCTTATCCGGACTGTCTAACTCTTAAGCACGCCACCACTGATAGGCGACTCCTCGAAGCTGGAAGGTAGTGAAGGAAACCCCGCTCGATCCTGAAATACCCATGGTATAGAGGATACGGTAGCAGTCCTCTAGAAATCTAAGGGCATCCTCTGAGGCTAGTCCGCTGAATGTAGGAGGCTGATACTTCTTGAACCTCTCAAGCCTCTTCTGCTCCTCTGAAGCTACTGCCCTCTCCTCGGGCTGAGCCGGGGCTATCGGCTGCACATGGATAATCTCTGGGACCTGATCAACATGCACTCACTACTCAGGAGTGCGAGCGGCGAGAGTCTGTGCTCCTCCCTTGGCCTGGGATGTAGCTGCAGCAAGGGGAAGCAACCCTGCCTAAGCTAGAGTAGTGTACATAGTCATAAACTGCGCCAGAGTCTCCTGGAGTGCTGGAGTAGTGGTAGCGGACGTATTAGTTGTCTGGACACCGACTGGAACTACTGGTGGCACCTCGGTGGCAGCTCGTGCGGGTGCTCTGGCTGCACCACGAGCGCGTCCTCGGCCTCTACCCCAGCTTCGGCCTCTAACGACTCCAGTAGGGGGCGCGAGTGCCTGATCATCTTGGGTAGCACGTGTCATCACCATCTGTGAGAGAATAGAAGACAGAAGCTTAGAATTGTGATATCAAAATCTCGCACGACAAGAAAATCAAATGAAGTGGAATTTTCCTAACAGTTACATAGCCCCTCGCAGATAAGTACAGACGCCTCCGTACCGATCCGTGAGACTCTAATAAACCTGCTTGTGATTCATGACTCCTATGAACCTAGAGCTCTGATACCAACTTGTCACGACCCAAGTTTGCCCTCCGTGAACTGTCGTGACGGCACCTAGTCAGTACGACTAGGTAAGCCTAACAATTTGCGAAAAAAGGAACTAAATGCGGAAAAACAAATAAAAAATGAAGATAACAACTATAGAAGTGTTTAAGATGCCGCTCGGCATGTACCGACACAAGATCTCAACAACTGAACAATTCCCAAAACCCGAAATTCCATGAATCACAAGCTAAGACAGAGAATAGAAAGGGACTCCTCGGTCTGCAGATGCCGCAGATATACCTCGAAGTCTCTACAAGAGTGCCTCGCCTCAAGGGTGACAAGACTGAGTGAGAGTACCTCGATCTGCACATGAAAAACATGCGCAGAAGGAGAATGAGTACACCACAACGGTACTTAGTAAGTGCCAAGCCTAACCTCGGTCGGGTAGTGACGAGGAAGGTTAAGGCCCTACTGAGGTTAAATGAAATACAAGGTATGACAGTATAGAATAAGGCAATATAGTAAGTGCAACAGTAAGAAGTAACACAGTATAGAAAGAACAACAACAACTATAACAGAGACAAAATAATCATGGAAAAGGGATACAACTCACACAGAAATAACAACCGGGGATCTCCCAGGATACCGTCCTGTAGTCCGAAATATAAATATCCAGTGGATCTCTCGGGATAACGTCCCGTAGTCCAACTCATAGTGCGCGGGGATCTATCGGAATCCCGATCCGTAGTCCCAAATGTAAATACTCAGTACTGGGGGAATCTACCGGGTGCAGTCTCGTAGTTCTAGTGTAGAAGTGCAGGGGGATCTCCCGGAATACAAATCCGTAGTCCCAAAGTAAACATACAGGGGGATCTCCCAGGATACCGTCCCATAGTCCCAAAGTAAAAGTGCAGGGGTATCTCCCAGGATACCGTCCCGTAGTCCAAATGTAAAAGTGCAGGGGGATCTCTTGGGATACCGTCCCGTAGTCCCAAAGTAAACACACAGCAGAAACACAAAAGAGTACTTAATTCAATTCAAATTTCTATACCAAAGCAAAACAGATGTTTTTAGCCTAGCATGCTGCACATATTCCCAACAAGGCAATTTGGGCAAGTAAAACAATTAAGTCAACTAAACATGCTTTCCTAAGCTAATAGGAGGCTTAAATTACATATGGTATGAACAGGAAAAAGGAAATCACATTTTATAGTTACTTAAAGAGAACAGAGTTTCAACAATTAGCACAAGTACGTACTCGTCACCTCACGTACAAGGCATTTCAATTATCAACGAACCAATCCTAAAGGGAGTTCCCCCACACAAGGTTAGGCAAGCCACCTACCTCGATGCCACGAACACAATTCAAGCCTCAACTACCGCTTTACCTCTTGATTTCACCACCAATTCGCTTGTATCTAGCCACAAGTTACTTAACCATATCATTAAATGCTAAATGAATCCATTCTAATGCATGAAAATAGGTTTTCTAAAGTTTTCCCCAAAAAGTCAAAAATCGGCCCCGGGCCCACATGGTCAAAACCCAAGGTTCGAACCCAAACCCGATCATCCATTCAACTACGAACTCAAATATTTAAATTGTTTTGAAATCGGACCTCAAATTGAGGTCTAAATTCCCAAATTTCAACATTCTTAGGTTTTACCCAAAATCCCCAATCCACCATGAAAAATCCTAGATTCTAGGATGAAATCTTGTAAAAAGAAGTTAAGAAGTGAAAGAAATGAGTTTAAAATCACTTACTTGTGTTTTGGGAAAGAAAGAGTGTTTGTAAAATCGCCCCTTATTTTTAGGTTTCTGAAAATGGAAGAATAACTGAAAGGTCTCGTTTATATACCCCTCTCAGACCCTCAGCGCGGACCGAATAAAAAGGAAAGCGGCCATGGAGCTCCACCCCGGACCGCGAAAAGTCGAGCGCGGCCGCGAGGGCTTGGCCTTGCTCACCGCGGACCGCATAAATCCCACCGCGGTCGCGAGGAATCTCTACGGACCGCAAAGCCTGGTTTAGACACCTGCAACTTCTCTGAACCTGCAACGGTTATTTTTCTAAGTCTAAATGCACTCCGAGGCCTATCCAAAACTCACCCGAGCCGTCGGGGCTCCAAACCAAACATGCACGCAAATCCAAAAACATCATACGGACTTACTCGTGCGGTAAAATCATCAAAATAACATCAATAACTATGAAATTAGAATCAAAATCGAAGAAAAATATCATGAACTCTTAAGTTCAAATTTTTAACAACCGATGGTCCGATTCACGTCATTTCAAGTCCGTTTCTTACCAAATTTTACAGGCTCAACTTAAATCCCATATAAGACCTGTACCGGGCTCTGGAACCAAAATACAGGTCCGATACCATCAAATTCCAATACATTCGAATTTCCAAAAACTCTAAATATTTCAATTAAACAATTTTCTTCAAAAATTCATTCCTCGGGCTTAGGACCTCGGAATTCGATTCCAGGCATACGCCCAAGTCCCATATTTTTCTACGGACCCTCCGGGGCCGTCAAATCACAGGTCCGTGTCCGTTTACCCAAAATGTTGACCGAAGTCAACCCAAATTCATTTTAAAAGCAAAAATTCATCATTTTTTTCACAGATTTTCACATAATGGCTTTCCGGATACACGCCCGGACGACGCCCGAAATTCGAGGTGAGACAAAAAGGAGGTTTTAAGGCCTCGAAACATAGAATTTATTTCCAAAATAAGTGATGACCCTTTTGGGTCATCACAACCAACACCGTGAATCTAAAATGAAATGAGAAATTGCGGCATTGCTGGAGAAACTAAAAGAGGCGGAAGAAGGAAAAAATAGGCTAGAAGAGAAATTTAAATGGTTGGAGCAGAGAATACTAGGCGGGAGTGATTAAACAATGACATGTATGTGTTGAGTGTAGTATTTCATCTTTATATTTTCTGTGTCTTGTATTTTCATTAGTTGTACTAAATTTAAATTATGTTAAGTTGCTATGTTTGTGTTTGTGTTGTAGTATTAAAATAACGAAGAGCCGGAGAAATAAAAATATAATGCATATATAATGTAAACAATAAAAATAATTTTCATTATTTACTGAATGTCATATGTACATAAAATACAAAAAAGAAAAAAATCAATGAGTCCCACATTCTGTATGATTTAATGCAGCCGTTGGCCTGAGACGCATCCCATCCCGCCCGGCTACACTATCAGGATCATCCTCATCAGGACGCCTCTTTATCGAAGGATGAGCTGCAGCATCATCATCGGTAAGGCTGGCAGACTCGGTAGAAGGGGTCGTCGGTGCAACAGTAACCTACAGAATAATGACATTTTTTTATTATATGAAACATGTAATAGTAATGTAGGGGTTGATTGCATACAAATAATTAAAATATCTTACCATGGTCGCAGCGGGCTCATGAATATACTCATCCGCCTCAGGCATGTGAGTGTCGCACCTAGTGGCCTCCGCGACATGCGAGGATGATGGCTTCAAAAAAAATATGCTTTAGATATTTATGACTAATCAATGAGATAAACACAAAAATTAAGTAATAGTATTACAAACTAACCAAATCCTGTGGAAGATCCTCAGCATCCGTCGTTGGTGAGCCATAACTAAGTCGGCGCCCACTATCCACATCTTGTACCGGTCGAGCATCAGCAACCGTCGATGCCTCTGGAGGGTCAACAAACACCTCATCTCATTATGTAAGGTAAAGGCCGTGCCCGCAATCGACAATGGAGCTGATGGGGTCACTTACGAAGTCCCTGGAGTAAGACCTAGGCTAAATGAGGGCACATCACTAGGATCAGGGTGGTCACCTGGCTGATCAACTCTAACATCCTCAATAGGTGCCTCAACGCCCCCTTGCTGGGGACTACCTCCTCGCCGACCCCCACGACCTCGTGGGACACTCATGGTACACCCTCGCCTCGTGGCACACCCCTACCACGTCGACCACGTTCAGGCTGCACTGCTGGCCCACGATGGTACTGCTCTGGCGCCATATAATCAGCCTCGTGTGCTAAGCGCTCATCATCCCGAGCTCGCTACAATGTCCGGGCAGCCAAATCTCTAACCTGCCGGCCATAGTCGTGCAAAGCGGTCGCTCCCTCGCTGGCATTCTACTGTATCTACTATCCCAACTGGTGGAACATATGTAGTCCAATAACCTGCACAACATGTAAAATATTAATTACAAAACGGTAATGTTAATCTTATAACTAAGTATACCAAATAACATACCAGCGCCTCATGCCTCCCAGCGTATGGAACGAACTGACCGCCAGCGCGATGAACGGGATTCCCGACGATAAGTCGGGTAATGCTGCGGTACCATCTGATATACTCATGTGCACCAGCCATAAGCTCGGGTGGAGGGGGTGGCGGAATCAGGTCACGCCGCTGGTCCCAAGTCTCGATCTGCGCCTCTAGCCATGCCTCATATGCCTGGTCAACCCTCGAACGATCATCCCGCTGATAATGTGTTCTAACCCAAGCGGGCGGTGGAGGTACAAGCTGTGGTCGACCAAACTGGCGAAGGACTCGCTCGTGGCATAATGCTCGACAATATGGAGACACATCAACGGACGAAAGAGCTCCAGATAAGTTGCCCAGTCGAGTAATAATCGGGCAAACCAGCTATTAGCTCGTCACTGTGTGGCCTCCAATTGAACTATTACATAACAACAGGAACCGTGAGTATACAAAACACATATCTAACGTAGGCCAGGTAAACTTAAGTATAGAATTACATGCGCGTCCTCCAGCAAATCCAACAAATCTCTGCAATAGGGGAGATTATGTCGAGCCTCGTACTCGCGTCCGTATCCCCGCCTCTCAACCCACCTCCTAACCAAAGGGAGAAACGGTGGAGGTGGTGCATCCTGAGCTATGGGTGGTAGAGGTGGCTGAAACTACAGGAACTGCTCCGAGGCCCAAACCTAATATACAATTTGGACGTAAAATTTAAGGTATATTTTTATGATGTATGTTATAATGAAGAGAGTATTTGACTATGTTTTCACCTGCAACAACAGCATAAATCATGCAACGTCTCGCTGGGAGCCCATGCATGCCCGGCACATCCGCCGGTACAAGTAACCAAGAACAAAAGTACCCCAGCTGTACTGATGCAAATCATCTAGCCGCTCAAGATGACAAAGAAATATCAAGTTGACTGGGTTTCCCGAAGTGTTCGGGAATGATACGCCTCCAAACATAAGCAGTAGCAGCGACCTCGTGTACCGGTTAATATGAAGCTCCGATGTATCATCAGTAATATCATCATGCATGCCCTCCAAATGCAGCCGGATGGGTGTCAACGCAAGACGACTAGCCCCAACCAATACCCTAATCCTCCGGCGGAAACCGATGAGCCGCTGCAACGTGTCCAGGTACTGAGCTCCCGTATAATCTCTCATGCCTTGCTGTGACGACCCAACCCGTCGTCACGCGAGTTACCACCCCATTTTCCCCATTTTCTAATTCTTTATGCTTCATCATCAGTGTTGGGTGTGAACGAGTTGATTGGGATTGGTCCTAGAAGGAAATGAGACACTTAGTCTCTTTAAGGAAGGTTTGTTTTGGAAAAGACAACCGGATGTTGACTTATGTGTTAGAGGGCTCGGACATGAGTTCCGATGTTTTGGTTAGCTTTGGGGGATGATTTGTGACTTAGGAGTGTGATCGGAAGTAATTTTGGAGGTCTGGGGTAGAATTAGGCTTGAATTGGCGAAGTTAGTATTTTGGCAAATTTCGGTCGATAGGTGAGATTTTGATCCGAGGGTTAGAATGGAATTCCGAGAGTTGTTATAGCTTCATTAGGTGATTTGGGATGTGTGTGCAAAATTTCAGTTGATTCGGAGGTGTTTTGGTCGGGTTTTTGATCGAATGCAAGTTTCGGAAGATTTGGATGAACTTAGGCCTGAATTTGATGTAATTTGATGGTTTAGGTGTTATTTGTGGTGTTTTGATGATTCGAGCAAGTTTGAATAAGGTGTTGGATCATGTTTGTGTTTTTGGTTGAGGTCCCGGGGGCCTCAGGGTGATTTCGGATGGCTAACGGGAAGTTTTGGACTTGTAAGGATCAAAAATCACTGTTGCTTCTGGTATTTTTGCTTCTGCGGAAATGGGACCGCAGAAGCGGTACCGCAGAAGCGAGGAGCGAGCCACAGAAGCGGCAGGGATCGCAGGTGCAAGTAGGGATACCGCATCTGCGGAGTCGCAGATGCGACCATGTGACCGCAGATGCGGATTGTGGAAATCTTAAGGGAAACTGCAAATGCGAAAGGGGAATCGCAGATGCGGGAGCCGCAGAAGCAGTCTTGTCACCGCAGAAGCGATTTATTCCGCAGAAGCGACTCGTAACTGCAAAAGCGGAAGTCGCAAATGCGACTAAGGAGCCGCAGATGCGGAAATAACTGGTCAGTGATGTTTTATTTCTCCTTCGCGAAATTTCAAAGGGTTTCATAATTTTCACTTCGGACTTGGAGATTTTGGGTGAATTGGAAGAGAGAAATCAAGTGACTTCTTCGAGGTAATGATTTCTGAGTCTAAAACACGATTTTATGGTGTAAATACATAGATTAGAGCTGAAAACTCAAGGAATTAAGAGGCAAAAATGGTGATTAGGGCTTGAAACTAAAGAGAGCTAAAATGGGGATTTGAGGTGTCATTTGGACTCCGATTTTGGTGTTCTTTATATGTATAGACTCGTGGCGAGATAAGGTATCCGTTGATGGTAAATTTTTCTGATTTTCGAGAAGTGGACCCGGGGCCCGGGTTTTGCTAATTTCGAGATTTTCGCTATTTTTCGATTGTTTTCGATTGGGTATTGTCCCATTAGCATATTGTGACGTATTCGTTGTGGTTTTGATCAGATTCGGTACACGAGGAGGTCAATTCGAAAGGCAATGGCATAGCGAGCTAGGACTTTGGCCGGCTTGAGGTTAGTAATAGATGTAAATGCTGTGGTGAGGGTTTGAAACCCCGAATTTGCACATTGTAGTGCTATGTTGAGGTGACTTGCGCGCCGGATAACGGGCGTGGGGTAGAGCACCGTCGGGGATCGTGACTTGGTCCGTCCCGCTTAATAAAATTACTACCTAATTGATTGAAGCTTAGTGATATCCTTATAAAAATGGATTACTTGTCGTAATTGGGCTTCGTGCCAACTGCTTGAATCCTTCAGGGATTGTTTTTACTGGTTTCTTACCATATTTACAGATAATTGAACTCAGTCCTAGTATTTAATACTGTTTTGCAAACTCAGCCACTTTTTCTTAAACTTGAAACTTAATTAATATTTTTAATGAAGTTTGGGCTGAATATTTCTATATGATTGTGCCCGAGGGGCTTATGTGATTTCGGACTGAGCATGGGATCGGGCTGCACGCCGCAGCGGTGTGATATTGATATTGATATGAGGCCGAGGGCCTAGTTGATGCCACGATATGGCTTATTATTGTGCTTGGGCCGTAAGGGGCCCCTCCCGGAGTCTGCACACCCCCAATGAGCGCCATCGATGATAAATAAATGGAGCGGGTTGCACGCCGCAGCGGGTACTGGGAAGTACCGGTCTATGTGTTGCATTGCATACTTTTAATTGTTACTTATTCCTTTATCTGCTGTGATATTCTATAATTGTTTTCACCATATTACTGTTTTTATGCTACTGGTTCAAGTTGCTGTATTTATAGAATTACTTTGTGCCTATTCAGGATTTCTTATTCTCAGCCTTTATTTATATTTATTACTCTCTGGGCTGGAAGTACTCACATTACTCCCTGCACCTTGTGTGCAGATTCAGGTGTACCCACTGAGGCTAAGTGAGACTTTTCTCTACCTAGCATCACATTCGGGAGTTTCAAGGTAGCTGCATTTGACGTTCGCAGTCCTGATCTTCCTTCTATATTATTTATTTTGTTTTCCGCATTTCTAGAGAACGATATGTAGTAGGTTGATACTCATGTATTAGAGGCTCAGACTTGTGACACCGGATTCTACGGTCTGTGTAGTATTTTATATTTTGGGTTTTCCGTATGTTTGAATCTATTTCGTGATTTCAGCATTTGACTTAGTAATTCAGCTATGTTAATTTATTCATGCACTGTGATTAATTGGTTAAAGGTTGTTTAAATGGTCGGGCTTGACCAAGCAGTGTGTTAGGCGCCATCACGACCGGGGTTGGGGTCGTGACAAGTTGGTATCAGAGCCTAGGTTACTTGGTCTCGCGAGTCATGAGCCGGTTGGTAGAGTCTCGTGGATCGGTACGGAGACGTCTGTACTTATCCTCGGGAGGCTGCCGAACCTTTAGGAAAACTTCACATTCTTGAAACTCTTGTCGTGCGGCTTTGTTGAGCTGAGAACTAAACTTCTATTGTCCTATTGTCTCACAGATGGTGATGACACGAGCTACTGGACGTGATGGACGACCACCAGTGCCACCTACTGTGGCCACCAGAGGCCGTGGACGCGGTCGTGGTCGTGGCAGAGGCAGAGCAGCCGGGGTAGCACCTGCTGATCCGTTAGTTGCCCCAGCTCAGGATCAAGCTCCAGTTGTGGATACTCCAGCAGCACCTGCTCAGGCACCAGCCGTGCCTATTGTGATTCTGGGTCTTCAGGAGACCTTGGCACAGATGTTAACGGTCTGCACTGGCCTGGCTCAGGCAGTTTTAGCCACCACAGCAGCAGCAGCTACTTCACAGACCGGGGGAGGCAATCAGACCCCCGTTGCCTGCACACCTGCACAGGGAGTGCATAGACTACAGACACCAGAGGCACCTCCAGCTCAGCAGGTCGCACCAGCTCAGGGCTTCGTGGTTCTAGCTATGCCAGATGATGAGCAGCGTCGTCTTGAGAGGTTTGGTAGGCTCCAGCCTCCGACATTCGGTGGTGCTGAGGGCGAGGATGTCCAAGGTTTTCTTGACAGATGTCAGCATATGCTCCGTACGGCAGGGATCCTTGAGTCGAGTGGTGTGGCATTTACTACTTTTCAGTTCACGGGGGCTGCTCTTACTTGGTGGGAGGACTTTGAGAGGCGTAGGCCTGCCGGTGCAGCACCTCTGACTTGGCAGCAGTTCTCCGCTCTTTTTATGGAGAAGTATGTACCTCAATCCCGCAGGGAGGAGCTGCGTAGGCAGTTTGAGTGGTTGACACAGGGGGATATGACAATGACTCAGTACGAGATGAGGTTTTCACAGCTGGCTCGTCATGCTACTTGGATGGTTCCGTCAGATCGTGAGAGGATTAAGAGATTTATGGATGGACTTAACTAACATCTCCGTATTCTGATGACTAGAGAAAGAGTACTGGGTGCTACATTTGAGGAGGTGGTGGATATCGCTCGTGAGATCGAGTCAGTTCGCCGTAGAGAGCGAAAGGAGAGGGAGGCTAAGAGGCCTCGTGGATCAGGCAGTTACAGTGGTGCTCCTTCGAGCGGCCAGTTCCAGCAGGGTAGAGGTCGCTCATTCAGGCCTGCTCAGTCGGCTCGTCCAGAGTATCATGGGGGATCTTCAGGCCGTGGTCATCATGGGCCCCAGCAGGGTCAGTCTTCACTCAGCGCCCTCCCAGCTCAGAGTTCATCTCATGCCCCATAAGTTCAGGGTTCTTCTGCACCAAGTGCATCTGCTAGTCACTCCGGTGCGAGGGGTTTTCGTCAGTCCCCATCCCCAGTACCAGGCAGCTGTTATGAGTGCGGAGAGTCTGGTCACTTGAGGAGGCAGTGCCCTCGCCTTCGAGGCAGACAACATCAGCAGAGGGGTCAGCCCTCGACTTCTGCTCCAGTTACTTCATCACCCGCCCAGTCAGCTAAGGGTGGAGATCAGGCAGCCAGGGGTCTTCCCAGAGGTGGAGATCGATCAGGCGATGGCCAGGCTCGTTTCTACGCTATGCCGGGTAGGACAAATGCCATTGCTTCAGATGCTGTCATTACAGGTATTGTTTCAGTCTATCACAGAGACGCCTCAGTATTGTTTGATCCCGGTTCTACCTATTCATATGCGTCTTCATATTTTGCTCATCATTTGGGTACGTCCCGAGGGTGTCTTGCCTTACCTGTTCATGTATCTACCCCGGTGGGCGACACTATTGTTGTAGACCATGTATTCCGGTCATGTTTGGTGACTATTGGGGGTCTGGAGACCCGAGTTGATTTATTGCTATTGAGCATGGTGGACTTCGATGTTATCTTGGGCATGGACTGGCTATCTCCGTGTCATGCTATCCTGGACTGTCATGCTAAGACAGTCACTTTGGCTATGCCGGGTGTACCGCGGATCGAGTGGCGTGGTGTGACTGATTATATTCCTAGTAGAATTATTTCTTTCTTGAAGGCCCAACGTATGGTTGGGAAGGGTTGTCTTTCCTATTTGGCGTCTGTGAGAGATGTGGAGCTGAGACTCCTAGCATTGATTCTGTCCCAGTTGTGAGGGATTTTCCCGATGTGTTTCCCGCAGACCTGTCGAGCATGCCGCCGGACAGGGATATTGATTTCGGTATTGACCTAGTGCCGGGCACTCAGCCCATTTCTATTCCGACATATCGTATGGCACCAGCGGAGTTGAAAGAACTGAAGGAGCAGCTTCAGGAGCTCCTGGATAAGGGGTTCATTCGGCCTAGTGTGTCACCTTGGGGTGCACCAGTTCTGTTTGTAAAGAAGAAGGATGGCACAATGAGAATGTGCATCGATTATAGGCAATTGAACAAGGTAACAAT
>NW_017671318.1:66893-96747 GCF_001879085.1 Nicotiana attenuata
GAGAGTAAACACATATCTAACGTACGGCCAGGTAAACTTAAGTATGAATTACATTGCGCGTCCTCGCAGCAAATCCAAAAATTCTGCAATAGGGGAGCATTATGTCGAGCCTCGTACTCGGTCGTATCCCCGCCTCTAACCCACCTCCTACCAAGGGAGAAACGTGGAGGTGGTGCATCCTGAACTATGGGTGGTAGAGGTGCTGAAACTCAGAGAACTGCTCCAGGCCCAAACTAATATACAATTTGGACGCAAATTTAAGGTATATTTTTATGATGTAGTGTTATAATGAAGAAGATAGTTAAATTTGAACCTTGTTTTCACCCTCAAAACTCAGCACGTAAATCTGCAATTCGCTGGGGCCATGTATGCCCGCACATACCCGGATACAGTAACCAAGAACAGTACCCAGCTGTAGCTTGATGAAATCATCTAGCCGTTCAGGATGACTGAAGAAATTCAAAGTGACTGGTTTCCCAAAGTGTTCAGAACAATACGCCTCCAAACATAAGGTAGCAAAGCGACCTCGTGTACCGGTTAATATGAAGCTGGTGTATCGTGAGTAATATCATCTTGCATGCCTCTAAATGCAGTCGGATGGGGTCAACGCAGATGACTATCCCCAACCATTACACCCTCATCTCTGGCCCAGAAACCGGTGAGGCCGCTACAACGTGTCCAGGTACTGAGCTCCCGTATAATCTCTCATGCCTTTGCGGCAAAGCAACAACAAGTCTATCAACCGGCAGCCCATACAGGACTCCACATTGTGCCAGCGTGATAGTGGCCTCGCCAATGGGCCAAATGGAATGTTTGCGTCTCTGGTCGCCACTGCTCTATTAAAGCGTAATCAACGACCAATCCAGCTGCAGTCGGTCCGATCTGCAATGATCCTATAAAACCCGTATCTGTAGGCGTCTGACTACCGGGGATGGAGCTGGCGGTCCCTAAGAAAGTTCCCCACACATCATTCCATTCTCCAAGAACGTTAAGTCTGGGCCATAACTCCCTCCCATATGTAGGAAGTACGGGTATTCATTGGTTCAGTTTGGGTCGATTTTTCCGTAAAAAGAAACCAACCAGTAAGTTGTTTTCAAATATTCGAACCAAACGCAGAACCAATCAAGTTGGTTTTTTTTCTCGATTCGGTGTCATGTCGGGTTTTCGGTTTTTTGTTTTTTTCGGTTAATTTGTCGATTTTTCTTTAAATATAAGAACATACCAGTACCAACACATATCTCCGACAGACCACATTTCAAACGTAACACTATGTCAACTGCCCTTGAGAAATCTATTATTTACTAAAATATTATTGATGATAAATTGAATCAAATAGTGATGAATAATTTAGAGACCAATAAAAATATTTTTTTATACGATGAAATAGATATCCTAACACTTAACAAAAGAACATTACCAATCAAACTAGAATATTAAAGTAACAGAATGTACTAGAAAAGTGCAAACAATTAACATTTCACCATAAAAAATTTTGAAACTTTGTGTGTGTGTGTGTGTGTGTGTGTTATATATATATATATATATATATATATATATATATATATATATATATATATATATATATATATATGTGTAATAATAAATTTAAAATATCTACTCCTATAGTCGGTTTGGTTCGGTTTTTTTCAGTTATTTTTTGATTAAAACCAAACTCAAACCAAAAAGTATCGGTTTTTTGGTCGGTTTGGTTTGGTTTTCGGTTTGGTTCGATTTTTCAGGTTTTTATGAACACCCCTAGTAAGAAGACCTATGCTCGGCCTGTAGCAGTAGTAGCTCTAGGAAGGCAGGTCCGGGATGCAAAGGCGGAACCTCCATGACGACTACTGTAAATTGAACAAAATTAATTATATTATTTTTCTTTTCCACTGCTTAAATATATTGCAATCCTTGAGTATTAAATTTTATTCAATATTTTTACTGTATTGTTAATTAGGTTGATAAATTTTCAATATTATATTTTTATATTTTATAAGTTACTTTAATATGTTAGTTTTATTTTTTTATATGTTAGTTTTATTAATTTATATGCTAGTTATATTATTTTATATGTTTGTTAGTTATTCACCTATTTTTTACTAGACATGATTTAATTATTAAATAATTACATTTTTTGTTCTGGACACAATATTTGAGGCCCAGTAGCACCAATGTATCCTGAATTCTTATGTTCATGATGAAATTTTTTCCGATTTTTCACTCAACAGGTCTGTTATTTTATATGTTAGTTTTATTATTTAATATGATAATTTTATTATTTAATATGTTAGTTTTATTATTTTATATGTTTGTTTGTTTGTTATTGCTTATTTTTTACTATACTAAAATTAAATAATTAATTTTCATAACTATACAAGATTTAATTATTAAATATTTATATTTTGGTTCCGGACACAATATTTGAGGCCCAGTAGCACCAATGTATCTTGAATTCTTATGTTCTTACGTTTGTTGACAATAATCGGAGATAATTTATGTTTGAACTATTAGCTTTTTGACGTATTTTTGGGAATAAGAGATACTTAAATGATTAATTTCTATAACTACAAGGATACTACGCTAAAGGGAATTACATTATGCTACGCTAAAAGGTCATTACATTACAAATACGAGCACTACATTAGGCAACAAGATACCACTACAGGGAACTAAAGTAAAAATTTATCTAGTTTACTAGTCTTTTAGCAAATTAATAATCTAAACCGAATAAAAAAAAACAAATCAATTTAATCACTAAATAATCACGAATTACATATACAACAGTAAAAACTAACTAATTAACATTTTTTTAACAACTAATAACAATTTCTCTATTTTACAATTTTTTAAGCACACTAATACTATAGTCCGATTAAAAAACAACAAATTAGTTAAATCGCAAAACAATCACAAAATAACATAGAGCACATAAAAAATAACTAATATGCATTTTTTATACAAGTGTTAACAAAAACTACGTCGAAATGCCTCAATTTAAGGTTTTTAGAAAGTTGAAGATTTTGTGATTTTGAGCCGAAACAAGCAACAACGTCCGAGATAACACCTTAGCTAGCACGTGGGATCGGAAATCTTTACTTTTTGTGGAACGGGTGGGCTCCACTCAACTTTTTTTGGTTTAAAAATGGAAAGGGGGGGGGGGGGTATTCTGTTTTGGGGAAGGGAAGGAGATGATATATATATATATATATACAAAAGACGCTATATTTTCCCGCTTAAATTAATTCAAGTATAGCGTTTTTTGAAAAAAACGCTATACTTCACTGGCCAAACGGTCTTTAAAGTATAGTGTGGTTCCAAAAAATACTATATATATTTTGGTCATTAATTTTTTTTCCACATATTTTTGTTCTTTGAGTCCAAATGAACCACATTTGGTTCCGGACTCCGTTCTCCTTTACTAGTTTTAAGAATGAAATAATTCAAACAATTATAGAAATATGATATTTTTGTGGTGGTCTTAACTTTTGACCTTCGCTCGACCCATGGACAGAATTTCAAGGTCAATAGTTAAGAGTGTTGTCCATAAGGCAAGCGAAGGATAACATTTGCTAAACTTGAAGTTCTGCCCATTGAGCAAGCGTCTACTTTAGGGCTAATTGTGTACTTCTATATGGACTTTGGAGCTAAATCCTCATCACGGCGATCTCAAATATTCATGAAGAGGAATCTCTGTCTGGTTAGTAAATTGTTACTGTAGTATGTTAAAAGCAACATCTGCTTCAAGATGAAATTATTTAGTTCTTTCACATAGGAAATGGATTTTTCGTCCTATTCTAACCCCTATTATCTTCTACCTTCTCTTTTTTCCTTTCCATCCACTAATTAGAACTATCAAAGGCTCGTGGGAAACTACTATAAGTTGAAGGCTTTTCAGCGTTTCCTATTAAACTACTAAGTAAATTTGAGAATAGTGTATAGGCCAAAATCTGTCTTAAAGAAAATTTGGCGTGAAGCGGCATTATGGAAAGGATCGGCCGAGGTCGGCCAGGAAGCATCAAAGTTCGTGGCCGAGGAGCCAACCACTGCCGAGGTCGATTGTTGTGTAAATAGCTGTAACGGTCATTATTTGAAATAAGACCACTACTAGAATTCCGAAAAAAGCGACCAGCAAAAGAGACCAACGTTGGTCGCTTATTGGCCAAAAAGAGACCAAAAAGCGACCAACCACGCCCGGTCGATATTAAGCTGGTCCCTTTACCTTAGGGACCAAAGTTGGTCGTTAAATAGCGACCATCGTTGGTCTCCCAGGTAAAAGGACCAAATTTTCCGGGCAAAGCATATAGCGACCAACTTTGGTCGCTCAAATATTTTAATATTATATATTTGGCGACCAAAGTTGGTCTCCAGATGTAAATAACGTTTTATTTTTATTTATTTTTAATCATATTAAGCGTAAAACAAGGTGATGTAGCTCTGGAGGTATTAGGCATACCGTACATTATTCTGTACTTGCTCGCACTTGCACTTTCGCAATAGATGAAATGGCACTATACAAGGTTGGGCAGAATCACAGCCAAAACCCAGCTTTATGCAATTCTTAGCTGGCTGAAAAGCTTGCAAAGACAATGCAAGTATAGGGATGATACTCTATGCATCACACAAAAGGAAACTAAGTAATATAGAGTTAGTATTAAAATAGATACAAGCCAGTTTTCTGAACGTGACATTGACCTCCCTTCAATCACGGCACCATATAAAACTTAGANTATATATATATATAGCGTCTTTTGTTAAGACGATAAATTTTCCCGCTTAAATTAATTCAAGTATTGCATTTTTTTGAAAAAACGGTATACTTAACTGGCCAAACGGCCGTTAAAGTATAGCGTGGTTCAAAAAAACGCTATACATATTTTAGTCACTAAGTTTTTTTTTCACATATTCTTGTTTTCTGAGTCCAAAAGAACCACACTCTCCAAGCGTGGTGTGTTCTCCTTAGGTCTAAAGTATGTCTCCTTCCCCTTAAAAGAACGTTTTCTTGATGTATTTATAAAGGCTAGGGTTTGTTGGGGCGAATTGGGCTTCTCCTAATTCGGATAGGAGAAGCTAAAATTTTCTACTTCGGTCCCGATCTCGCGAAGTGACCTCGCTTTGCTGTCCGGGACTTTTTTGGTTTCTTCTGCTCTGGTCCCGGTCTCGCGAAAGGACCCTCACTTCGCTGTCCGGGACCTTGTCACCAAACTTATACTTTTTCCAGATTCTTCCTTGTTTTACTTCACTTTGCACGAAAACTTTCCAAATCACTTCCAATTGGCCCCTACACATATAAATAACACTATTAAGCTCAAGTCACAAATATTAACACACAAATTAACAAAATCGAGGTATAATGCAAGGTAAACCAAAAACATGGATTTTTAGTCAAACATCCTGTAGTTTAAGTAACACATAGAAAAACCGAGTCCTTCAATAATCTAGTGCACTTGAAAATTGAACATCACACAAATCACTTCCTCTTACGTGGTACTGAAGTATAAAAGATTATTGTTACTTGCATTTTATGCATTAATGTTTACTGTTAATAACCTTAATGGCTAGCAAGTACATCAGGTAGTACAAAGAACATCAGAGCTTTTGCAGGTGTAGGATTTGACAGCGAGAGCTACGTACTTAGCAAACTTTCTAGGAATTCTACTTGCTTCCATTTCTTGAGACAAAACCTGCAAATATTAATACCCAATCTCAAATCAACTAATTTAAAAGTTTAAACCCCATATCACTGACTAATTTTTTATTTGAAAGCCTAAAAAGTACTCTTCCACATTTTGGGAAAAAAGAAAGAAAATACTAAAAGAACGAAGGGGTGAAGAAAAATGGAGTACTTTAATCACATTCCTACTAATTCACGAATTTTGTTGAGGTTTAACTAATTCTGAAGTGTTTTTTTTAAAAAAAAAAAAAATTGAAGTTGGAGTTGTTTGCATCTTCTTAGTATTTTACCCTCTAGTCTTTTTATGATTCGTGAAACCATTAAAAAGTTTAATCTGACCATAATATGAACAGTAGACAGGGTTAATTTGGAACTATTACCTTATAAAAACACATATTCCACTAGCTAGTAGTATTACTACTATCTCTTTTATATTAGGCATTTAGTTTACTGGCTTTATGCGAACGTTTAAAATTCAATATGCACATATAAAAAGTAGTAATGCGTAATTTTGCAACGAAAAATATTTGATGGATCATCCTTTGATACATATATTTCCACCCGTTAGTATTGATTCAATTAAGGGAAGGTAATAAGGTTTCCAATAATGTATAGGTATGAAAACTTCCATTCAATTAATTCAAATTCGCAAGGCCAGATATATCCATTAGAAAGGGTAAAGTACTTCCTATAAAAAGATTTTCTCTGATTGTACCATTTAAGTTGTATATAATACTGATAATTGGAGCCATGTTCATGTAAAGGAAGGTTGGTCAAACAAACCAAAAATCGTCATTCTTACAATGAGAGTCTCGTCAAAGTCCAAAGTCTCATGTTCTCAAGTCCTTGGCTTAGAATGTCATAATCTTTATCCCTAAATTCCGGATGACCCTAATTTTATTTATTTTATTATATATATTGCTAGACAAAAAGTGTGTGCATTTTTTTGAAGAATGTGCAAAATTCTAATCTCACATGTAAGTTTCCCTTGTCAGTATAGAAGCTTGAATTAAAATTTAAATGGGAGGCCCCCACTTCACCTCCTTATTATTTTACGTTTATTATCATTATTATTTTTTCAAAAAAATAAAATAAAATATCGAAGACACAGGCCCCTCAATTTAAGAAATTCCAACTTATGACTGTTCTATTAACTAATTTAATTAATTAAATCCCAAGTGGTTCACATCTTTTCATATGTCCCTTGACCAACTATTCATCCTTTTCAAATGCTAAACATAAATTCATTGCTCTTTCAAAACATTGAACTCCTCCATAAACAATAACTTAATTCCATTATAATAAAAAATATTCTATCAAGAGAGCAAAGAATATGGTGTTTCAATAAGCATGAGTTAATTTTTGATGCCAAAGTTGACCGATTTCATTTCAGAGTAAAGTAAGTCGGCAATGCATGCAATCACACTTATTTTTCACAGTTTGAACTTTATATGTGTGTAGTAAATACTCACCTATTACTACAGAATAGTTAATGGATATACAATAGTTTTTATCTTCATCGATTTAAAATCTTGAATCCACATTTGAATTTTTCCACAATTACATTTTCCTTGTTTCTGGTGTTCTAATGTGGAATTGAAGAGAATCAAGGAATCTATCATATGTGACATGAATTAACTTAAGGGGGGAAAAGAAACATTTAGTGGATGAGTCAGGGATCATAGATTTTGTCCACGTCATATAAGAAAGATGATAGATGACTAGTATTTTAATGAAACCTCAATTATATAATGTCTTTGTTTTTTTAATCATATCTCAATTCTCACATTTGTCCCACTCCTTAACTTATACTAGTTCAATAATTTTATGAAATAAAGCCACTATAGAGACCAGAAGAGTGGTGGCAAAGCATTATGGAGTTTAGAAATCATAGTAACAAAAAGACATAAAAAGGGGTTGACCAAATTTTTTGATTTTATGACTATGATTAAGGGGTTTTCTTTCTTGTTGTGTGGGGGTTTATGTTGTTCCCAATGCCATTTAGGCATGTGAGTCAAGAAAAGTTAAAAGTGTCATGTTAGAACTGCTTAAGTAATGGACTAATAGTGATTAGTGACCCACTAATTATATTAATTTCTTTTTGCTTAGATACTTATTGCTTTACATGTGTTTCAAACTCCTTTTTTTTTGCACTTTTGACTCTAGCCTTTTATAACTCACTTTCGGACAAGACAGAGATCCATAAATTGCTTAGAGAATTTCTCTCTTTTTGAACACACAAAAAATTAATTTCCTACTTTCCCCTCTTCATTTATTTGTTACTATTTTTTTTTTTTTTATTGATTAGATTTTCTTCTGCGATTCTTTGAAAAATCTCTAACTTAGCTTTGACCATGTTACTTTTTCGTCTTATGTGATCTTTACCACAATGTTATAACGGAAAGAAATTAAAAAATGAAGTTCAAGCCTGAAATAGCATCCATACAAATTTAACCACTTACTATAACATTTTATTACTTTATTTTTTCAGATTATCATATTAGACTTATTACGGAGAGTGCTCCATTATTGGATGTGGTTGAGATATGAACTCAACAGTTGAATATTGTTTATTAAATAGCCACTTATTAATTGATTCGTAATATTTTTTTCTTCCCTTTCTTCCTATTTAGGAGAATCTGTAGTGTATCTACACTTTCCTTCCAGCGTGACTCGAACCCAGGACCTAATGATCCTTTACCAAACTGAGCAAGTCTCACTTGTCATCAATTCGTAACTGAAAAAAGAAAGACAAAACCAAACTTATAGGAAACTTGCCTACAAGATAAGTTAACTCAATTGATTATAGTATCTGCGCAAAAATTGACATTTCTTTTCGTAAGTTGCATGTTAATATTGGATAAAATGCAATTGCAGAAAACAATTCCTTTGATCATCGTTAGTGTCACAATCATTGCCTAGAAATATAAACCCCGATAAAAAAACTCGAATAAAATAAGACAATTCTTATATCTAAGCAATTAAATCAGTAATTATTAGTTACACTGTATTTATTTAGTTGTAGCAGGTTGAGGTTTTATAAGCATTTACTCTTCAAAAGGAAAGGATAGAAGAAATTCTTTAACTTTAGCATACTAATAATGTAAATATTTTGTTTACACTATCAAGCCATTTAGAAGGTAACCACAATAATACTATATCAATTACGAATTGTTGACCTAGAAAATAGGAGCAATATCATACTATTAAATTATATTGATATAACAACAACAATATGTTGGGCTTTAAACTTGGTGTAGCTTAATTTTAAGCTTGGTGTAGCTTAAAGAGGGTGAATGGGAAATGGAGGAAAAATATGTCACGACCCAGATTTTCTACCGTCGGGATCGTGATGGCGCCTAACTTTTCGAAATGCTAGGCAAGCCAACAGATAAAGATCTAATATGCTAACCGCTATCCAAGGCAGTGAATAATCAATAATTAAACTAAAACAAGGTAAAGAAGTGCGAAAATTTATAATAATCCAAAAACTAATACACGACTACCCAAAATCTGGTGTCACAATCCACGAACTTCTAAGAGTCACTACAAATACTGGTTCAAAGAAAATACATCTGTTCTCGAAATAAAAGAAAACATGGAAACTAGGATAACTGGAAGGGGACTCCAGGGTCTGCGAACGCCGGCAGATCAACCTTGGGTCTCCTGATGGACTGAAGGCAGAACCCAACTCTGATCAACGCGGTCTAGTATCGAAATCTGCACAGAAAGTGCAGAGTGAAGTATCAGTACACCCAACCCCATGTACTGGTAAGTGCCGAGCCTAACCTCGGCGAAGTAGTGACGAGGCTAGGACACGACAATAATATGAACCTGTGCAGTTAAATCATATACGAGAAAATAACAACAAATGGAAATTAAGCAGATAATAACGGGAAGGGGGAAAACATGCTGAGGGGGATATCAAACACTGAAAGTAGTACAGTAAAGAAACGTAGTAAATAACATGCTTTGGTCCAACAAAAGTAATAACATAGCAAAGAACTGCACGGCATCACCCTTTGTGCTCTTACTCTCGTCCTTACCATAAGAAACAATAGAAACGGCACGCCATCACCCTTCATGCATTAACTCTCTCATAACATGGCACGGCATCACCCTTCGTGCATTATCACTCACAAAATACGGCACGACATCACCCTTTGTGCATTATCACTCACTCAAAATACATTGCACGGCATCACCCTTCGTGCTTTAACACTCTCCCCCACCAAAACAATGAACAATAACAACAGAGAGATAGAAATATCAAGAACCAGTCTTACTTCAACATTTAATTCCACAATACCAGTCTCAACTCCGAGTTAACACTCAATCAGTACCAAACTTCATAAAACATGATAAGAGTTGTTCAACACATGGAATAACAAGTCTAAACATGAAATATGATCAAAGAGTACAACAGTTACAAGAATAAGACTATCTCGCATGAAATGACTCGACGACAACGCATAGGTACCCGTCACCTTACCTATACGTTGTACTCAATATCAAACACGTAGCAAATAGATTCAACAATACCTAGTCCCTCTAGCTAAGGTTAGCCACAACACGTACCTCGATTCCACGACCGAGCTCAAGCCTCAATCACCGCTTTTCCGTTAGTTTCCACCTCCAAACCACTCGTATCTAGTCACAATTAACTTAATAATATCAATTATCGCTAAAGAAATCAATTCCAATGCACAATTACAAGTTTCCCAGCATTTTTCCCAAATAGTCAAAAACTGACCTCGGGCCCGCTTGGTCAAAACTCGAGGTTCGGACCAAAACCCATTCACCCATACACCCCCAAGCCCAAATATGTAATTAGTTTTGGAACCCGATCCCAAATTGAGGTCTAAATTCCCAAATTTGCAAAATCCCCAATTCTTCCTAAAATCCCTAATTCTACCATGAAAGAACAAGATTTAGGGCTACAAATCTAATGGGTGTTGATGAAAATTGAAAGAGATGAGTTAAAGAACAGAAACCTATGATTTGGTGTTGAAACCCTTCTTCAAAAATTGCCCTAGGTTGACATCTAATGGAAGAGATATGAATTTTTTGAAGAATCCCGTCTTAGGTTCTGTTTTGAAATCACTCGACATGCCTTATTCGTGTTCGCGAGAGGCCTGTCACGTTTGCGAAGCTTTGGCCCTATTGGCCTTCACGTTCGCGAGTAGCACATCACGTTCGCGAAGGCATATCCCCCCAGCCTCCACGTTCGCAATCCAAGTGTCACGTTCGCGATGAGTTAACTTCCCCTCCCCACAGGTCCCATGCTTCGCGTTCGCGGTAGACGGGTCGCGTTCGCGAAGGGTAAAGCCCCCGCTGCTCCGCGTTTGCGGCCTATCCTTTGCATTAGCGAAGAAGAAATTTCCCCCTGCCCTTCTTTACCTTTCGAGTTCGTGAGACTACCTACGTGAACGCGAAGAAGGGCATATTAGAACAACTGCTGCAGCAAAAATACCAGATTTTCTAAGTCTTAAACATCCCGTAGCCTATCCGAAACTCCACCGAGCCCTCAGGGCTCCAAACCAAACATGCACACAAGTCTTAAAATATCATACGAACTTGCCTGCGCGATCAAATCGCCAAAATAACACCTAGAACTACGAATTTAGCATCAAATTGCATGAAATTTTCAAGAAAGTTTCAAAACTTCTATTTTCTCAACCTAAGGTCTGAATCACGTCAAATCAGTCCCGTTTCTCACCAAATTTCATAGAACGGACCTGTACCGAGCTCCGGAACCACAATACGGACCCGGTATCAATGAAATCAATCATTAACCGCATTCTTAAAACCTTTATAATTCCACTTTAACAATTTTCATCAAAAATCATTTCTCGGGTTAGGGACCTCGGAATTCGATTTCGGGCATACGCCCAGGTCCCATATTTTACTAAGGACCCTCCGGGACCGTCAAAATACGAGTCCGGGTCCGTACTTAAAATGTTGACCGAGGTCAACTAAAATCAACTTTTAAAGGCAAAACTTATTATTTTCTCAAATTTCCACATAAAGGCTTTTCGGAAACACGCCCGCACTGCACACGCAAATCGAGAAGAAATAAGATGAGGTTTTGAAGGCCTCGGAACCCCGAATTGGGTTTTAAAATACGAGATGACCTTTTTGGGTCATCACATTCTCCACCTCTAAAACAACCGTTCATCCTTGAACGAACATAGAAAAGTACTTGAGCTAGTGAAAAGATGGGGATATCTGCTATGCATATCGGATTCGGACTCCCTGGTAGCTGCCTCAACAGGCTGGCCTCTCCACCGCACACGAACGGAAGAATAACTCTTCGACCTCAACTGACGAACTTACTGGTCTAGAATAGCTACCGGCTCCTCCTCGTAGGTCAAATCCTTGTCCAGCTGGACAGTGCTGAAATCTAACACGTGGGATGGATCGCCGTGATACTTCCGAAGCATGGACATATGAAACATTGGGTGCACTGCCGATAAACCTGGTGGCAACACAAGTTGTAGGCCACCTCTCCAAAAGGCCCGATGAACCTAGGGCTTAACTTGCCCTTCTTCTCAAACCGCATCATACCCTTCATGGGTGACACCCGAAGCAACACTCTCTCTCCGACCATGAATTACACGTCACAAACCTTACGGTGGGCATAACTCTTTTGCCTCGACTGAGCTGTACGAAGTCTATCCTGAATAATCTTAACCTTATCGAAGGCAACCTGTACTAAATCTGTACCCAATAACCGAGCCTCTCCTGGCTCAAACCATCCAATCGGTGATCGACACCGTCTACCATACAATGCCTCATAGGGAGCCATCTGGATGCTCGACTGATAACTGTTGTTGTACGCAAACTCCGCTAACGGCAAGAACTGATCCCAAGAACCTCCAAAGTCAATAACACAGGCAGGTGCGGAGCATATCCTCCAAAATCTGAATAGTACGCTCGGACTGTCCATCCGTCTGTGGATGAAATGCTGTGCTCAACTCGACCCGCATACCCAACTCACGTTGTACTGCCCTCCAGAAATGCGAGGTAAATTGTGTACCTCGATCTGAAATAACAGACACGGGCACACCATGAAGACGAACGATCTTACGGTTATAGATATCAGCCAACCGCTCTGAAGAATAGAAAACTGCCACAGGAATGAAATGCGCTAACTTGGTCAGTCTATCCACAATAACCCAAACTGGGTCGAACTTCCTTTGAGTCCGCGGGAGTCCAACAACAAAATCCATAGTGATACGCTCCCACTTCCACTCAGGAATCTCAATCTTCTGAAGCAAACCATCAGGCCTCTAATGCTCGTACTTTACTTGCTGTCAATTCAAACACCGAGCTACATATACAACAATATCCTTCTTCATGCTCCTCCATCAATAATGCTGCCGCAAGTCCTGATACATCTTAGCGGCGCCCAGATGAATAGAATAATGGGAACTGTGGGACTCCTCTAGGATCAACTCACGAATCCCATCCACATTAGGCACACAAACATGACCCTGCATCCTCAAAACTCCATCTCTCCAATCGTAACCTGCTTGGCATCACCGTGTCGCACTGTGTCCCTAAGGACAAACAAATAAGGATCATCAAACTGCCGCTCCCTGATCCGCTCAAAGGAAGATCGAGCGAATGTACAAGCTAGAACACGGCTGGGCTCAGCAACATCCAACCTTACGAACTGATTGGCCAAATCCTGAGCGTCCAATGCAAGCGGTCTCTCACCAACTGGAATATACGCAAGGTTGCCCATACTAGCTGACTTCCTACTCAAAGCATCGGCCACCATATTAGCCTTCCCGGGATGATACAAGATGGTGATATCATAGTCTTTCAATAGCTCCAACCACCTCCTCTGCCTCAAATTGAGCTCCTTCTACTTGAACAAATATTGCAAACTCTTATGATCTGTGAACACTTCACACGACACACCATATAGATAGTGCCTCCAAATCTTCAACGCGTGAACAATGACTGCTAGATCCAAGTCATGAACTGGATAATTCTTTTCGTGAATCTTCAACTGTCTCGAAGCATATGCAATAACCTTGCCACCCTGTACCACACCAAGTCCAATACGATATGCGTTACAATATATCGTATATGGCCCTGAACCTGCGGGCAATACCAACACCGACGCCGTAGTCAAGGCAGTCTTGAGCTTCTGAAAGCTCGCCTCACACTCGTCCCACCACCTGAACGGGGCACCCTTCTGGGTCAACCTGGTCATCGGGGCTGCTATAGATGAAAACCCCTCCACAAACCTATGGTAATAACCCGCCAACCCCAAGAAACTTCGGATCTCTGTTGCTGATGTAAGTCTAGGCTAGTCCTTGACTGCCTCCATCTTCTTAGGATCCACCTGAATACCCTCTGCTGATACAACGTGACCCAAGAATGCAACTGAACTCAACCAAAACTCACATTTTGAAAACTTAGCATATAACTGGCTATCTCTCAGAGTCTGAAGAACGGTCTGAAGATGCTGCTCATGCTCCTCTCGGTTACGGGAGTAGATCAAGATATCATCAATAAAAACAATCACGAAGGAATCCAGATAGGGCTTGAACACCCGGTTCATCAAATCCATAAATGCCGCCGGGGCATTTGTCAATCCAAATGACATCACTAGAAACTCATAATGCCCATACCGAGTCCAAAAAGCTGTCTTAGGGACATCAAATGCCCTAGTCCTCAACTGATGGTAGCCAAACCTCAAACGATCTTTGAAAACACCTTGGCACCTTGAAGTTGATCAAATAAGTCATCAATCATAGGCAATGGATACTTGTTCTTGATGGTGACTTTGTTGAACTGTCGATAGTCTATGCACATCCTCATCGATCCATCCTTTTTCTTTACAAACAACACCGGCGCACCCCAAGGCGAGACACTGGGCCTAATGAAGCCCTTATTAAGCAAATCTTGCAACTACTCCTTCAATTCTTTCAACTCTGGCGCGACCATACGGTATGGTGGAATAGAAATAGGCTGAGTGCCCGGAGCCAAATCAATACAAAACTCAATATCCCTGTCGGGCGGCATCCCCGGCAGGTCTGCAGGAAATACCTCTAGAAACTCACAAACAACTAGTACGGAATCCATGGAAGGGACCTCCACACTGGAATCACGAACATAAGCCAAATAAGACAAACACCCCTTCTCGACCATGCAGCGAGCCTTCATATAAGAAATAACCCTACTGGTAGAATGACTAGGAGTTCCTCTCCACTCCAATCGAGGCAACCCCGGCAAGGCTGAGGTCACATTCTTGGCATGACAGTCCAATATAGCATGATAAGGTGACAGCCAATCCATTCCCAAATTGACATCAAAATCAACTATATCGAGAAGTAGGTGATCTACACTGGTCTCAAGACCTCCTATGACAACCACACATGAACGATAGACACGATATACAATGATAGAATCTCCCGCAGGCGTGGACACATACACGAGAGCACTCAAAGAATCACGAGGCACAACCAAATATGAAGCAAAGTAAGATGACACATAGGAGTATGTAGAACCTGGATCAAATAAAACTGAAGCATCTCTACTGCAAACTGAAATAGTACCTGTGATAACAGCATCTGATGACTTAGCCTCAGGCCTAGCTGGAAATGCATAACATCGGGGCCGGGCCCCACCACCCTGAACTATATCTCGAGGACGAGCCCTGTCTGGCTGGCCTCCACCTCTAGCGGCCTGACCTCCACCTCTAATACCTCGACCTCCACCTTTAGCTATCTGACCCCTACCTCTACCTGACTGAGCAGGCGGTGGAACACCCGGTGCCGGGACCATGGCATGAGAACCCTGATGCTAAAAACTGCTCGATGCTCGAGGGCAATACCTAGCAATATGCCTCGGATCGCCACAAGTATAACAAGACCTCGCTTGCCGAGACTGCTGACCCTGAAACTGACCCTGACAGCCTGGGTAACCACCCTGAAAACTCTGGAGCGGAGGTGCACTGATAGGAGTTGGTGGTGCACTATAGGCTAGCTCATTGGAATGTTACATATGAGAGCCACAGCCACCTAAAGCACCGTGAGAAGCCCGAAGTGCTAGATGAATCGGCCTGGGAGGATGGCCTCTACCAAAAGAATCCCTGCCTCCAGATGAGGCACCACTAAACTTACCCGAATGACGAGGCCTCTTGTCAGACCCCTGACCACTCCCCTGAGCTAAAACCATCTCAACTCGCCTTGCCACATTGGCCATGTCCTGGAAATAAATCTTGCTCCCTGTCTCCTTAGCCATCTGCAATCTGATAGGCTGAGCGAGTCCTTCAATAAACCTCCTCACTCTCTTTCTCTCGGTAGGAAGTATAAGAAGAGCATGACGGGCCAAATCAACAAACCAAGTCTTGTACTGAGTGACAGTCATAGAACCCTGTTGAAGATGCTCAAACCGTCTGCGATAGTCCTCTTTCTGAGTGATAGGAAGGAACTTCTCGAGAAATAGCAGAGAGAACTAGTCCCAAGCCAAGGCAGGAGACCCAGCTGGTCTAGTTAACACAAAATCATTCTACCATCTCTTGGCGGACCCTATCATCTGGAATACAGTAAAGTCGACCCCATTGGTCTCTACTATCCCTATGTTCCGCAACACCTCATGGCAGCGGTCAAGATAATCCTGTGGATCCTCAGAAGCTACCCCACTGTAATGAACCGGAACAAGTTTGGTGAACTTGTCCAACCTCAACAAAGCATCAGAAGACATAGCAGATCCATCACCGATCTGTGCTGCAACACTTGGCGGAACTACCCCAACTGGCTGAGCTGCTGGAGTTTGAAACTGAGGAGCCATCTGCTCCGGAGGGTGGGTAACGGGAGTCTGGGCTCCTCCCCCAGCCTGAGAGACGACTGGTGCTACAGGAAATGTGTCAGTCTGAGCTACGCTCTCCATAAGGCCCACTAGATGGACCAAAGCATCCTAAAGTACCGGGGTAGCGATGAACCCCTCTGGAACCTGAGCTGGTCCGGCAGGAATGGTCTGGGCCGGGACCTCATCATCAAAATCCACCTGAGGCTCCGCTAATGGTGCTGCTCGAGCTCTAGGATGAGCCCTTCCCCTGCCTCAGCCTCTAGCACGCCCCCGGCCTGGTCCTCTGCCCCTTGTAGAAGCTGTCACTGGGGGCTCGGGCTGCTGATCAGCTGATAAAGCGGTACGTGTTCTCGCCATCTGCGAAAGAACAAGAGTAAAAATTTCAATTAGCATTTAGAAATCAAACTGTACGACAGAGAAGAATAGAAGTGAAGTTGTTCCTAAACTCTGTAGCCTCTGGGGAAAAGCATAGACGTCTCTATACCGCTCCCTCAGACTCTACCTAGATTGTCCGTGAATTGTGAGACCTAGGGAACCTAGTGCTCTCATACCAACTTGTCACGACCTGGATTTCCCACCGTCGGGATCGTGATGGCTCCTAATTTTTCGAAATGCTAGGCAAGCCAACAAATAAAGATCTAATACGCTAACTACTATCCAAGGCAGTGAGTAACCAATAATTAAACCAAAACAAGGTAAAGAAGTGTGGAAATTTATAATAATCCAAAAACTAATACACGACTACCCAAAATCTGGTGTCACAATCCATGAACTTTTAAGAGTCACTACAAATACTGGTTTAAAGAAAATACATCTGTTCTCGAAATAAAAGCAAACATGGAAACTAGGATAACTGGAAGGGGACTCCAGGGTCTGCGAATGTCGGCAGATCTACCTTGGGTCTCCTGATGGACTAAAGGCAGCAACCCAACTTTGATCAACGCGATCCAGTACCGAAATCTGCACAGAAAGTGCAGAGTGCAGTATCAGTACAACCGACCCCATGTACTGGTAAGAGTCGAGCCTAACCTCGGCGAAGTAATGACGAGGCTAGGACACGACAATAACATGAACCTACGCAGTTAAATCATATACGACAAAATAACAACAAATAAAAATTAAGCAGATAATAACGGGAAGGGAGAAAACATGCTGCGAGAGATATCAAATCCTTAAAGTAGTACAGTAAAGAAATGCAGTAAATAACATGCTTTGCACTAACGAAAGTAATAACATAGCAAACAAATGCACGACATCACCCTTCATGATTTTACTCTCGTCCTTATCATAAGAAACAATAGAAACGGCACGGCATCACCCTTCGTGCATTAACTCTCTCATAACATGGCACGGCATCACCCTTCGTGCATTACCACTAACAGAATACGGCACGACATCACCCTTTGTGCATTCTCACTCACTCAAAATACATTGCACGGCATCACCCTTCGTGCTTTAACACTCTCCCTCACCAAAACAATAAACAATAACAACAGAGAGATAGAAATATCAAGAACCAGTCTTACTTCAACATTTAATTCCACAATACCAGTATCAACTCTGAGTTAATACTCAATCAGTACCAAACTTCGTAAAACATGATAAGAGTTGTTCAACACATGGAATAACAAGTCTAAACATGAAATATATGATCAAAGAGTACAACAGTTACAAGAATAAGACTAACTCGCATGCTATGACTCGACGACGACGCATAGGTACCCGTCACCTTACCTGTGCGTTTTACTCAATATCAAACACGTAGCAAATAGACTCAACAATACCTAATCCCTCAAGCTAAGGTTAGCCACAACACTTACCTCGATTCCACGGCTGAACTCAAGCCTCAATCACCGCTTTTCCCTTAGTTTTTACCTCTGAACCAATCTAGTCACAATTAACTTAATAATATCAATTATCGCTAAATAAATCAATTTCAATGCATAATTACAAGTTTCCCAACATTTTCCCCAAAAGTCAAAAAAGGACCCCGGACCCGCTTGGTCAAAACTCGAGGTTCGGACCAAAACCCATTCACCCATACACCTCCGAGACCAAATATGTAATTAGTTTCGGAACCCGACCCCAAATCGAGGTCTAAATTCCCAAATTTGCAAAATCCTTAATTCTTCCTAAAATCCCTAATTCTACCATGAAGAACAAGATTTAGGGCTAGAAATCTACTGGGTGTTGATGGAGATTGAAAGAGATGAGTTAAAGAACACGAACCTATGATTTGGTGTTGAAATCCTTCTTCAGAAATCTCCCTAGGTTGAGTTCTAATGGAAAAGATATGACTTTTTTGAAGAATCCCATCTTAGGTTCTGTTTTAAAATCACTGGACAGGCCTTATTCGCGTTCGCGAGAGGCCTGCCGCGTTCGCAAAGCTTTGGCCATATTGGCCTTCGCGCTCACGAGTAACACATCACGTTCGCGAAGGCATATCTCACCAGCCTCCGTATTTGCGATCCAAGTGTCGCGTTCGCGATGAGGTAACTTCCCCTCCCCAGGTCCCATGCTTCGCATTCGCGGTAGACGGGTCGCGTTCGCGAAGGGCAAGTCCCCCGCTGCTCCGCGTTCTCGACCTGTCCTTCGCGTTCGTGAAGAAGAAATTTCCCCTGCCCCTCCGGAACCACAATACGGACCCGGTATCAACGAAATCAATCATTAACCACATTCATAAAACCTTTATACTTCTAGTTTAACAATTTTCATAAAAATTTATTTCTCATGCTAGGGACCTCGGAATTCGATTCCGGGCATACAACCAGGTTCCATATTTTACTACGGACCCTTCGGGGCCGTCAACACACGGTTCTGGGTCCGTTTACTCAAACTGTTGACCGAAGTCAACTAAAATCAAATTTTAAAGGCAAAACTTATTATTTTCTCAAATTTCCATATAAAGGCTTTCCGAAAATGCGCCCGGACTGCGCACGCAAATCAAGGAGAAATAAGATGAGGTTTTGAAGGCCTCAAAACCCCGAATTGGGTTCTAAAACACGAGATGACCTTTTTGGGTCATCACAAAATGAAATATTTGAGTTTCCCTCCTTGGCAAAGGGACATTGTCCCATATTGCAGGAAGAAAAGACTTTTGATGGGTATATATACAATTACTCTTCTTCTAGCTCTTAAAGAGTTAAGAAGAAGGCAAGCCTCGCGCCGTCGTCGTTGTCGCTCGCTCGGCTCGGCTCGGCTTCCGCTTCGGCTTCGGATTTGGTCAATGATTGATTAATCTTTTAGGACAAAATTCCTTTCAATCTGTATTGATGTAATAAAAAATAAAACAGTAAACTTTCTGGGAAAACAGAAACAGAAAGTTAGTAGAACCAGAACGACGAATTAAATTCTGGAAAATAATATAGGAATAAAACGAGCCCACTCAATACACAGTGTGTCCTTAAGGAAATTATTCTCCTCAACTACCCGAGGTGCTGGAATATATCCTCCCAGGATAGAACGATTTAACTCACCAGCGTATTGCTACCAAAAACTCTGGTGAACGGCGAACCACTCAATGGTTTTAAAACACACCGAAAAATATTATGCAGAAGAAGAAGAAGATAATCAGAAATTTTAGTAAGTAAAAATTCTGTGATTCAAGGCATATTTATAGCCCATTTGACACTGTCTCTGAAAAGGTTTCCAACCTTTCAGAACAGCCATAGTTGTTGGAACAGGTGGGAATATTGTGGGAAAATTAGAAAATAGATTTAAAATAATCCGAGAAAGAAAATGGACCGGACCGGACCGGGTCGCGGGTCATGGGTTATTCTGGATTGAATTTTTCATAATTAATTAAATAATTGAAAGGAATTTTGTCCAAAAAGATTAATCAATCAATCGATCTTTGACCAAATCCATATCCAAATCCGAAGCCGAAGTCGAGCCGAGCGAGCGACGACGACGACGGCCCGAGGCTTGCCTTCTTCTTAACTCTTTAAGAGCTAGAAGAAGAGCAATTGTATATACACCCATAAAAAGTCTTTTCTTCCTCCAATATGGGACAATGTCCCTTTGCCAAGGAGGGAACTCAAATATTTCATTTTCCCTCCATTTCCCATTCACCCTTTTTAAGCTAGACCAAGCTTAAAATTAAGCTACACCAAGCTTAAAGCCCAACAATCCCCCACATGAATGAGGAATGGCTATAAAATAAAGGAATGCACGGGCGCGTGTGTATTTTACATGCAATAATTAATTGCATCTGGATAAATAAGTTTCCCTTCGAACTTTCCGTAGTGAACTTATATCGGATATACTCGGTCAATTGGTAGATTTGATATCTTTGAACCGTCGAGCTTTGTTGTATACCTAGACAACATAAGTCACACAATCAATCCTTAACCATCTATGGTTCTCACCGTTGTGTTCGTTTCAGTCATGAACACCGTCTGGTTTCATGTGTGCTTAGAGAATGGTCCTTTACTTTCATTCCCCTTGAAGCGGCTTACATTTCACACTCACATAGGTGATTCCTAAACGTGTAATCCTAAAGACACACTATCTGGTCATATCCTTCCAGACTTAGCAAATAATTAAAAAGCTTTAAGCTTTATTGACTCATCAAAAAGCCTTAAAGCTTTACCTCGATTTTGAACATTGTCTTCATCACGAGAGTTGAACCGTCATTCATAACTTTGTTCGATCTCTTTGAACCTAGCTCTTGGGATCTCCAGTCTGCTAGGTAGAGTTACTGCCATGATGACTTGTCATAGGCCTTGACCCCATTCCGTTCGATGATCTTTCAACTACCTCTCTAGATAGGCCTTTTGTAAGTGGATCCGATACGTTATCTCTTGACTATACGTAGTCAATCATGATAACACCACTAGAGAGTAGTTGTCTAACGGTATTGTGTCTCCGTCGTATATGACAAGATTTTCCGTTATACATAACGCTCCCTGTCCTGCCTATTGCCGCTTGACTATCACAATGTATACAAATAGGTGCCAAAGGTTTGGGCCAAAATGGAATATCTTCCAAGAAATTCTGGAGCCATTCAGCTTCTTCACCGGCCTTATCTAAATCTATGAATTCAGATTCCATTGTAGAACGGGCGATGCACGTTTGTTTGGATAATTTCCAAGATACTGCTCCACCCCCAATTATGAAAACATATCCACTCGTGGATTTAACTTCAGATGATTCGGTGATCCAATTTGCATCACTATATACCTCTGTCACGGAGGGATATTTGTTATAATGCAAAGCATAATTTTGGGTATGTTTCAGATACCCAAAACTCGTTTCTTTGCCATCCAATGTATTTGATTGGGATTACTTGTAAACCGACTCAGTTTGCTAATAGCACATGCTATATCTGGTCGCGTAAAATTCATGATATACATCAAACTTCCCAATACTCTTGCATAGTCCAGTTGTGAGTCACTTTCACCTTCATTCTTTTGAAGTGCATAACACACGTCAATTGGAGTCTTGGCAATCTTGAAATCCAAATACTTGAACTTTTCAAGTACTTTTTCAATGTAGTGAGACTGTGATAATTCTAGACCTTGTGGAGTCTTATGAATTCTGATTCCAAAGATCACGTCAGCAGCTCCTAAGTCTTTCATGTCGAATTTGTTAGCCAACATGCGCTTAGTAGCATTTATGTCTGCCATACTTCTGCTGGATCGGTCGCTCAAGATCTTTGGTCTTTATCAGGACCCAATGAAAAAAATGGGATCACTTCTTATGGACTCGTTAAGAATGATTCTGATCTAGTTCATGGCCTATTAGAAGTAGAAGGCGCTCTGGTGGGATCTTCACGGACAGAAAAAGATTGCAGTCAGTTTGATAATGATCGAGCTGTCCGTGAAGATCCCACCAGAGCGCCTTCTACTTCTAATAGGATTATCAACATGTCATCAACATATAAACACACAATGACTTCATGACCTGGAGTATTTTTAATATAAACACATTTGTCACACTCTTTGATTTTAAATCCACTTGCTAACATTGTTTGATCGAATTTGGCATGCCATCCTTTTGGGTGTTTGTTTAAGTCCATAAACCGACTTAACAAGTTTGCACACTTTCTTTTCTTTACCAGGAACCACAAAACCCTAAGGTTATTCCATGTAAATCTCTTCCTCCAATTCTCCATTTAAGAAAGTTGTTTTAACATCCATTTGATGGATTTCAAGACTATACACGGCCGCTAGTGCCACTAACACCCTAATAGATGTTATCCTGGTTACTGGCAAGTAAGTTTCAAAGTAATCAAGGCCTTCCTTTTGTCTATAACCTTTGACAATAAGTCTTGCCATATATTTGTCAATAGTGCCATCAGCTTTCATTTTCCGTTTAATTTCTATTTCGAACCTAAAGGCTTATTTCCTGGAGGAAGATCAACCAATTCCCATGTATGGTTATCCAAAATTGATTAAATCTTACTATTGACTGCTTCTTTCCAAAATGCTGAATCAGAAGATGAGATAGCTGCTTTAAAAGTTTGAGGCTCATTTTCATGCAAGAATGTCACAAAATCTGGTCCATAGGAGATAGATGTTCTTTGACGTTTGCTACGCCTTGGATCTTCTACACTTGGAGTATTTTCCTTTGGTTCTTCCCGAGGTCATTTAGGTCTTTCACTTAATGACTCACATTCAGTTTTACACGGATAGATGCTTTCAAAGAATTCAGCATTATCTGATTCCATTATCGTATTAACATAATTTCGAGATTATCGGATTTATGAACCAAAAGCCGACATGCTTTACTGTTTGTAGCATATCCAATAAAAATGCAATCTACCGTTTTTGGTCCGATTTCAACCCTTTTAGGTAAAGGAACTTGTACCTTTGCTAGACACCCCCACACATTGAAATATTTCAAGTTGGGTTTTCTTCCTTTCCATTTTTCATATGGAATAGATTTTATTTTGCTGTGGGGTACTCTGTTAAGTATTATGTTAGCTGTAAGAATAGCTTCCCCCCCACAAACTTTGCGGTAATCCGAAACTTATTAATAAAGAACTCATCATTTCCTTTAATATCTTTCCTTTCCTCAATTCCATTGGATTGAGGTGTGTAAGGTGCAGTAGTTTGATGGATAATTCCATATTCCGAACATATTTCTGCAAACAGAGATTCATATTCTCCACCCCTATCACTTCTAATCATTTTGATCTTTCTATTCAATTGATTCTCCGCTTCATTCTTGTATTGCTTAAATGTTTCATTTGCTTCATCCTTACTATTAAGCAAATAAACATAACAATATCGAGTGCAATCGTCAATAAAAGTAACAAAATACTTTTTCCCACCTCGAGATGGTGTAGACTTCATATCGCAAATGTCAGTATGAATTAAGTCTAAAGGATCTGAATTCCTTTCAACGGACTTATAAGGATGTTTTACAAACTTAGATTCAACATATATTTGACATTTCGATTTATTATACTCGAATTTAGGCAATACTTCTAAATTAATTAACTTCCGCAAGGTTTTATAATTGACATGTCCTAAACGAATATGCCATAAATCATTTGACTCCAATAAATAAGAAGAAGCTGAAATTTTATTCATACTGTCAACAACCATTACATTGAGTTTGAAAAGGCCCTCCACGAGGTACCCTTTTCCAACATACATTTCATTCTTGATTACAACAAATTTATAAGAAACAAATGTTTGAAGCCATTCTTCACAAGTAAAGAAGTAGAAACTAAATTCTTCCTAATTGTAGGAACCTGAATAACGTTGTTGAGCGTTAACACCTCTCCGGAAGTCATCTTCAGGAATATCTTCCCATAACCTTCAATCTTGGTTGTTGCATTATTTCCCATGGAAATCTCTTCTTCGGGACCAGCAGTAGAGTAAGTCGCAAATGCTTCTTTGACAGCACAAACATGTCGAGTGGCTCCGGAGTCAATCCACCACTCCTTCGAATTTCCAACTAGGTTGCATTCCGAAAGCATTTCTCACAGATCATCTATGTCATCATTCTTCTCTACTATGTTGGCATGTCCCTTCTTCTTATCCTTTTTCTGGAGAGGACAATCAGGGGCTTTGTGACCAACTCTTCCATAATTGTAGCAGTTGCCCTTGAATTTCTTTTTGTTCTGCTCCTTAGTCTGTCTAGAAGACCTCTTTCTCTTCTTACTTTTTGGAGCAGTCTCCTCAACGATATTAGCTCCTATGATCGTTGAATTTCCACGAGACTTCTTCTCGACTGTTTTGTTGTCTTCCTAAATCTTGATACGGATCACAAGATCTTCCAAATTCATTTCTTTGCGCTTGTGCTTAAGATAATTCTTGAAACTCTCCACGAAGGAGGAAATTTTTCGATCATTGCAGCCACTTGAAATGCTTCATTCACGACCATACCTTCAGTAATAAGGTCGTGAAAAATAAGTTGAAGCTCCTGAACTTGGGTTCCAACAGTTTTGTTGTCTATCATTTTATAGTCTAGAAACTTGGCAACCACGAACTTCTTCAATCATGCATCTTTAGTCTTGTACTTCTTCTCAAGTGCGTCCCATAATTCTTTAGAAGTATTCACCGCACTGTACACCTTGTAAAATTCATCCTCTAAAGCGCTTAAGATATAGCCTTTGCAAAGAAAATCTGCCTGTTTTCACGCCTCAACAATCATGAATTTCTCTTTGTCCGGCATGTCCGCAGCAGGCACTGGAGGTTCTTCACTGGTGAATTTCTGCATACCAAGTGTAGTAAGCCAGAAGAACACCCTTTGTTGCCATCCTTTGAAGTTGGCTCCAGAAAATTTCCCTGGTTTCTCGGCCGGTGGAACAGCAGTCCGGCTTGACGAGGCTATCATCGTAGCCATAACAGTCGAAGAAGAATTTTCGTTATCAATTGCCATTTCTCACTATCAACAACGGAAGAGTACAATTAATGGCAAAACCAGAACAGTAACAATACTGTAATTAATAATAAACAGTATGTATGATAAACAAAAACCGATGTTTCTATATATACTGTTTCACAAAAAACGATGAAGTTTTTATGTTCTTCAAATCATTCTGAATTTCAATGTTCTGATGAAGTTTTTTATATCTTCAAATCAAAATAGTACAATTCAGAAGGAGTAGAAAATCACACAGGTTTTAATCTCCACAAACAGAATACAGAATATAATAAAATAATTTCCTTAAGATTGTTATTCAACTGTATTGCTGGAATAAACAATAAAACAGTAAACTTTTTGGAAAAAAATAGAAACAGAAAGTTAGTAGAACCAGAACGACAAAATAAGTTCTGAAAAATAATATAGGAATAAATCGAGCCCCCTGAATACACAGTGTGTCCTTAAGGAAATTATTCCCCTCAAGTACCCGAGGTGCTGGAATATATTCTCCCAAGATAGAACGATTTAACTCACCAGCGTATTGGTACCAAAAATTCCGGTGAACGGCGAACCACTCAATGGTCGTAAAACACACTGGAAAATATTGTGTAGAAGAAGAAGAAGATAATCAGAAAATTTGTTAAGTAAAAATTCTGTGATTCAAGGCATATTTATAGCCCATTTGACATTGTTTCTTAAAAGGCTTCCAACCGTTCAGAACAGACATAGCTGTTGGAACAGATGGGAATATTGCGGGAAAACAAAAAAACGGATTTAAAATAATTTGGGAAAGAAAACGGACCGGACCGGTCGCGGGTCATGGGTTATTCCGGATTGAATTTTCATTAATTAATTAAATTAATTAATTAAATAATTGAAAGGAATTTTGTCCAAAAAGGTTAATCAATCAATCCTTGACCAAATCTAAATCCAAATCCGAAGCCGAAGCCGAAGCCGAGTCGAGCGAGCGAGCAAGCGACGACGGCGCGAGGCTTGCCTTCTTCTTAACTCTTTAAGAGCTAGAAGAAGAGCAATTGTATATATACCCATCAAAAGTCTTTTCTTCTTCTTATACGGGACAATGTCCCTTTGCCAAGGAGGGAAACTCAAATATTTCATTTTCCCTCCATTTCCCATTCACCCTTTTTAAGCTACGCCAAGCTTAAAGCCCAATAATGATTACTTTGAGACTTACTTGCCAGTAACCAGGATAACATCTGTTAGGGTGTTAGTGGCACTAGCGGCCGTGCATAGTCTTGAAATCCATCAAATGGATGTTAAAACAACTTTCTTAAATGGAGAATTGGAGGAAGAGATTTCCATGGAATAACCTGAGGGTTTTGTGGTTCCTGGTAAAGAAAAGAAAGTGTGCAAACTTGTTAAGTCGGTTTATGGACTTAAACAAGCACCCAAACAATGGCATGCCAAATTCGACCAAACAATGTTGGCAAGTGGATTTAAAATCAACGAGTGTGACAAATGTGTTTACATTAAAAATACTTCAGGTCATGAAGTCATTGTGTGTTTATATGTTGATGACATGTTGATAATGAGAAAAAGTATGGCAGACATAAATGCTACAAAGCGCATGTTGGCTAGCAAATTCGACATGAAAGACTTAGGAGTTGCTGATGTGATCTTAGGAATCAGAATTCACAAGAATCCATAAGGTAGCATTATCACAGTCTCACCACATTGAGAAGGTACTCGACAAGTTCAAGTATTTAGATTTCAAAATTTCCAAGACTCCAATTGACGTGAGTTATGCACTTCAAAAGAATGAAGGTGAAAGTGACTCACAACTGGACTATGCAAGAGTATTGGGAAGTTTGATGTATATCATGAATTGTACGCGACCAGATATAGCATGTGCTATTAGCAAACTAAGTCAGTTTACAAGTAATCCTAATCAAATACATTGGATGGCAATGAAACAAGTAATGGGTATCTGAATGTTGGCCCAAGTTCAGTTGAAGTTTTGAAGATTGAAAAATGAACTCAGGGAAGGACCTGGTCCATCTTGAGAGACACAGTTAGTCATAACCATTGCACATGGAAGGCACGTGAGGAAGATATGTATTGAAGATTACGCAACAAATATCTTCTGAATGGAATCGAAAAGGTTGCATTGAGTTGTAAGAAGGACAGTCTCCTTATGATAAGAGAACACAATCCTAAGCTAGGATAAGGATGGGAGTTTGTATTGGTTAAGGACTCAAATCGACTACGGATAAGCATTGGAGTCTCGATCAAACTCTAACTGCTAATCCATTAAATAACCAAGTTGTTCTCTTTTACAGGCAATGCACATAAGCAGAAGTTAAGCATATTTGAGAGAAAAAAGGATCAAGTCTGATTTGCAAGCAACATATGCGAGATACAAGTGTGCACGTCTGAAGCTACATGAACTAAGATAGAAGAACCAGTTTCATCATTGTGTTTATTCTAAGTCTAGTTCAATTGTAGTAGGTTTTCATATTGTACCTTTCAGCTTTCTTAGAAGCAATTGTGGTACTCTGAGTATTCAAGTTAGAGTTAACTTGAAAGTGTCGCAACAGTCTTAGGTATTCTACACTGGATTAGAGTTATTTAGGTTTACAAAGAGTTTTTGTAAATTCAGTTTTTAGCTCAGTGATTTTAGTGGATGTTTGGGAAAATCCTACTGAGTAGTAGGTGTGGTTTTTTTCACCTTTTTGAGCCAGGTGTTTTCCACGTAAAAATCTCTGTGCACTTTACTTTCAGTATTTATTAATTCCGCAAATGCTGTAGTTAGAACACTTAGAAGAACCAGGTTCTTCTAACGCGAAAATTAGGTACCACACAAATCACCCCCCTCTTGTGTGGTATTGACGTTTATAACATCAATTTGGTATCAGAGCAGGTTATCCTTGAAGAGGTTAACACCTTAGGAAAAGATCAACATGAGTGCACCACCTGGGAACTGGGAAGGGCAATCCACTGCCAGGCCTCCTCTCTTCAATGGCTCTACTACTCCTGGTGGAAAAAACAGAATGAGGGACCATATATTGGGCGAAGACTTATGAGCTTTGGGATATCATCACTGATGGTCCTTTAGCCACAACCAAGAAGAATGCTGAAGGAGTGGATATTCCAAAGACAAGAGGAACACTGCTGAAGATCTAAGGAAATGGGAGAAAAATGCAAAAGCCAAGAAATGGTTAGTGTGTGGACTTGGTCCTGATGAGTACAGCAGGATTCAAGGTGTACTACTGCTAAGGAGATTTGGGAACCATTTACAAGTGGCTCATTGAAGGAACACCTCAGGTGAAGAGGTCAAGAGGAACACTGCTGTATTCTCAATATGAGAATTTTACTATGAAGGATGGAGAAACTATCAAGAAATGTATACCAAGGTTCACTACACTGACAAATGAAACTTGAGTCTCTTGGAAGGATTATCCTGGAAGAAGACAAGGTGGAGAAGATTCTAACTAGAGTTCTGTCAATCTCTTGGGAAAGCAAAATCACTGCCATTCAGGAATCCAAGAACATTGCTACTTTAAAGTTGGATAAACTGATTGGAAATATCACTGCCTATGATTTGAGAAGGCAAACAATGAAGATGGATGCTCCAATGAAAGAAAGAAGTCTGGCTCTCAGAATTTCAGAAGGATCAGATCTTGAAGATGATGAAATGGCAATGATAACCAGAGATTTCAAGAAATATCTTATGAGAGGAAAGGCTTGCTTCAAAAGGAACAACTTCAGCAAACCTAGGCTCCTGAGAAACAAACCAATGAGGGGTGTTACAAGTGTGGGAAGACTGATCACCACATCAGAAACTGCCCTCAATGGGAGATTGAATGGAAGAAAGAAAGAGCAGAAAGAAGAAACACTAAGAAGGAACAGGTTCAACCAAAAAGGAACAAGGGATCAACTAAAGCTATGGTTGCTGCATGGGGAGAAACATCAGATGAGGACACAGAAAATGAAGCTGAAGATGAGCAAGCTCTTATGGCCATCGGAGAATTAGAAGATGAACAGGAGGTAAGTATTCTACACCTTAAAAAAGATTAAGTTCTTATTAAAGAAAAACTGGCTGATATGCTGATGGACTTCATAGATGATCTGAAATAATAACAGTGAGAAGGATTGTTCTGTCTAAGGAATATGTTATCCTAGAAGAAAAATGTAAAAGGTTAGAGTCTAGGGCTGATGAGAGTGACAACAACAAATACTGAGTGAAGAACCAGGTTCATCAACTTGAAAATAGATTCTAGAACTTAGATCTGAAAATATTAAACTGAAATTAAGGACAGGAAAGAAAGGGCTGATCAATCATTTCTCACCCTAGAAGAAAATCTAGGAAAAATGAAGATGAACTGTACAAGAAAGATGAATTGATTAAAGTCCTAAAAGAAGATTTAGGAAAGGTAAAGCATGAACTAGACAGAAATGCAAATGGAACAAGCTTCTGATGCACTCTCCTGGCTGCAGAGACATCATAGTAGCAACAAGAGAGGACTTGGATTTGGGACACAAGCTCCAAAATGGGATCCCAAAAAAACAAGTATC
>NW_017671318.1:96772-153216 GCF_001879085.1 Nicotiana attenuata
AGAAATCCCTGATATACTCTCGAGCAAGAAAGAGGTTCAAAGATTAACAGGGAGGATTGCAGCTTTGGGAAGATTCATTTCTAAATCATCAGAGAAGTGTTTTCAATTCTCTCAGCTCTTAAGAAGCAGGATCATTTGAATGGAACGAAGAGTGTCAGCAAGCACTCAGGAATTTTAAAGTGTACTTATCAAATCCACCGTTACTAGCAAAACCAAGGCTGGGAAAGATTGCTCATTTACCTTGCTGTTTTAGAGTAGCGCTAAGTGCGGTTTGGTTCGAGAAGAACAAGGTAAACAATCCCCTATCTATTATGTTAGTAAATCTTTGTTAGATGCGGAAACGCGGTATCCTCAATTGGAAAATCTTGCACAAGAACATTGCTACTTTAAAGTTGGATGAACTGATTGGAAATCTCACTGCCTATGAATTGAGAAGGCAAACAATGAAGATGGATGCTCCAAAGAATGAAAGAAGTCTGGCTCTCAGAATTTCAGAAGGATCAGATCTTGAAGATGATGAAATGGCTATGATAACCAGAGATTTCAAGAAATATCTTATGAGAGGAAAGGGTGCTTCAAAAGGAACAACATTCAGCAAACCTAGGGCTCCTGAGAAACAAACCAATGAGGGGTGTTACAAGTGTGGGAAGACTGGTCACCACATCAGAAACTGCCCTCAATGGGAGATTGAATGGAAGAAAGAAAGAGCAGAAAGAAGAAACAGGAAGAAGGAACAGGTTCAACCAAAAACGAACAAGGGATCAACTAAAGCTATGGTTGCTGCATGGGGAGAAACATCAGATGAGGACTCAGAAAATGAAGCTGAAGATGAGCAAGCTCTTATGGCCATCGGAGAATCAGAAGATGAACAGGAGGTAAGTATTATACACCTTAAAGAAAAGATTAAGTTCTTGTCTAAAGAAAAACTGGCTGATCTGCTGATGGACTTCATAGATGAGTCTGAAATAATAAACAGTGAGAAGGATGTTATGTCTAAGGAATGTGTTATCCTAGAAAAAAAATGTAAAAGGTTAGAGTCTAGGGCTGATGAGAGGGAAAACACGAAATACTAGAGTTGAAGAACCAGGTTCATCAACTTGAAATAGATCTAGANGGCTCAGTGATTTTAGTGGAGATTTGGGAAAATCCTACTGAGTGTAGGTCGTGGTTTTTTCACCTTTTGAGCCAGGTGTTTTCCACGTAAAAATCTCTGTGCACTTTACTTTCAGTATTTATTATTCCGCAAACTGCTGTAGTTAGAACACTTAGAAGAACCAGGTTCTTCTAACGCGAAAATTAGGTACCACACAAATCACCCCCCCTCTTGTGTGGTATTGACGTTTATAACATCAATTGGTATCAGAGCAGGTTATCCTTGAAGAGGTTAACACCTTAGGAAAAGATCAACATGAGTGCACCACCTGGGAACTGGGAAGGGCAATCCACTGCCAGGCCTCCTCTCTTCAATGGCCTCTACTACTCCTGGTGGAAAAACAGAATGAGGGACCATATAATGGGCGAAGACTATGAGCTTTGGGATATCATCACTGATGGTCCTTTAGCCACAACCAAGAAGAATGCTGAAGGAGTGGATGTTTCAAAGACAAGAGTAGATTGTACTGCTGAAGATCTAAGGAAATGGGAGAAAAATGCAAAAGCCAAGAAATGGTTAGTGTGTGGACTTGGTCCTGATGAGTACAGCAGGATTCAAGGCTGTACTACTGCCAAGGAGATTTGGGACACTTTACAAGTGGCTCATGAAGGAACACCTCAGGTGAAGAGGTCAAGAGGAACACTGTTGTATTCTCAATATGAGAATTTTACTATGAAGGATGGAGAAACTATCCAAGAAATGTATACCAGGTTCACTACACTGACAAATGAACTTGAGTCTCTTGGAAGGATTATCCTGGAAGAAGACAAGGTGGAGAAGATTCTAACTAGAGTTCTGCCAATCTCTTGGGAAAGCAAAATCACTGCCATTCAGGAATCCAAGGACACTGCTACTTTAAAGTTGGATGAACTGATTGGAAATATCACTGCCTATGATTTGAGAAGGCAAACAATGAAGATGGATGCTCCAATGAAAGAAAGAAGTCTGGCTCTCAGAATTTCAGAAGGATCAGATCTTGAAGATGATGAAATGGCAATGATAACCAGAGATTTCAAGAAATATCTTATGAGAGGAAAGGGTGCTTCAAAAGGAACAACATTCAGCAAACCTAGGGCTCCTGAGAAACAAACCAATGAGGGGTGTTACAAGTGTGGGAAGACTGATCACCACATCAGAAACTGCCCTCAATGGGAGATTGAATGGAAGAAAGAAAGAGCTGAAAGAAGAAACAGGTTCAACCAAAAAGAAACAAAGGTTCAACTAAGGCTATGGTTGCTGCTTGGGGAGAAACATCAGATGAGGACTCTGAAGATGAAGCTGAGGAGGATCAAGCTCTAATGGCCATCGGAGAATCAGAAGATGAACAGGAGGTAAGTATTATACACCTTAAAGAAAAGATTAAGTTCTTGTCTAAAGAAAAACTGGCTGATCTGCTGATGGACTTCATAGATGAGTCTGAAATAATAAACAGTGAGAAGGATGTTCTGTCTAAGGAATGTGTTATCCTAGAAGAAAAATGTAAAAGGTTAGAGTCTAGGGCTGATGAGAGTGTCAACACAAATACTGAGTTGAAGAACCAGGTTCATCAACTTGAAAATAAGATTCTAGAACTTAGATCTGAAAATATTAAACTGAAATTAGGGACAGGAAAGAAAAGGGCTGATCAATCATTTCTCACCCTAGAAGAAAATCTAGGAAAAATGAAAGATGAACTGTACAAGAAAGATGAACTGATTAAAGTCCTAAAAGAAGATTTAGGAAAGGTAAAGCATGAACTAGACAGAACATGCAAATGGAACAAGGCTTCTGATGCACTCTCCTGGCTGCAAGAACATCATAGTAGCAACAAGAGAGGACTTGGATTTGGGACACAAGCTCCAAAATGGGATCCCAAAAACAAGTATCTCACACTTCCTGAGAATAAGATCTCTCACGAACACAACCGTGAGAACCATAGATGGTTAAGGATTGATTGTGTGACTTATGTTGTCTAGGTATACAACAAAGCTCGACGGTTCAAAGATATCAAATCTACCGATTGACCGAGTATATCTGATATAAGTTCACTATGGAAAGTTCAAAGGGAAACCTACTTATCTAGATGCAATTAATTCTTGCATGTAAAACACACACGCGTCCGTGCATTCCTTTATTTTATAGCCATTTCCCATTCATGTGGGGGATTGTTGGGCTTTAAGCTTGGTGTAGCTTAATTTTAAGCTTGTTGTAGCTTAAAGACGGTGAATGGAAAATGGAGGAAAAATAAAATATTTGAGTTTCCCTCCTTGGGAAAGGGACATTGTCCCATATTGGAGGAAGAAAAGACTTTTGATGGGTATATATACAATTGCTCTTCTTCTAGCTCTTAAAGGGAAAAAGAAGACTTTTAATGGGTATTTAATTAATTAATTAACAAAAATTCAATCCGGAATAACCCATGACCCGCGATCCGATCAGGTCCGGTCCGGTCCATTTTCTTTTATTTTAAATCCTTTTTCTAATTTTCCCGCAATATTCCCACCTGCTCCAACAGCTATGGCTGTTCTGAACGGTTGCAAACCTTTTCAGAAACAGTGCCAAATGGGCTATAAATATGCCTTGAATCCTAGAATTTTTACTTACTAAATTTTCTGATTATCTTCTTCTTCTTCTTCTGCACAATATTTTTCAGTGTGTTTTATGACCATTGAGTGGTTCGCCGTTCACCAGAGTTTTTGGTACCAATACGCTGGTGAGTTAAATCGTTCTATCCTGGGAGGATATATTCCAGCATCTCAGGTACTCGAGGGGAATAATTTCCTTAAGGACACACTGTGTATTCAGTGGGCTCGATTTATTCCTATATTATTTTTCAGAATTTATTTTGTCGTTCTGGTTCTACTAACTTTCTGTTTCTGTTTTTTCCAGAAAGTTTACTGTTTTATTGTTTATTACAGCAATACAGTTTTGATAACACAATAAACTCATTGTAATCTTATAAGTGGGGTCTGGAAAGGTTAGTGTATACACAGACCTTATCTGATCCCTACCTTGTGAGAATAAATATTATTTTCGATAGACCCTCGGCTTAAGAAAAGACGACTAAATTATACTGATAATATAAACTAATTAAATTCAATTAAAAAGGACATTAATCCCTCGGAAGGCAATGATGGTTAACTTAGTGCGTGAAGTCTATAGAAATGACAAAATATAGGATAGAGCTTTGACTTGTGTGCTTTTTCTCGAAATCCTCTTTGCCTGTGTAACATGCATGGCATACTTATCTTTCTATTGTTGGTATCTTATAATCTTAAATCATTTTTAGATTAATTAATTACTTTTGGATTGGAGGTACAATCTTTTAACTGCTCCTTTGAAAAAAAAAACATGAGAAGACAAGTGTGTGTAGAAGAATTGATTTTGATATTTTAATTTCTTGCATATAACGCGGATATACATGTGCTTTGTAGTATAATCCAAAGTGAATAAGTACAACAATATTTCCAAAATTCAAATGTTTTGAGACTATCTAGGACTATGTGGACAAAATATTTTCGTACGCGTTTTTATCCCTTCTTTTTTATTTTCTTTTTGGAGGGTAAGAATGATTAACGATAATGGAATCTTTCACTTCTCAGATACACGATAATATAATTAAACCATTATATTAAAATTCAGGTCATTTTTATGCAGGAGTCATGCTAATTTTTTATATATAATTTTCTAATTTTATCGAATATCTCTGAAGGGAGACAATTCACCATTATTATTTATTTATTTATTTATTTATCTATCTATTTAATTATTTATTTATCTTTGACAGGATAGTGTAAAGAGTTAATCCTCTTTAAGAGACAGTTAACATTCTTGTTTTATTTTATATTTATTACTCTTGAGCGTGATATATTATATATATGAACACGTATACATCTGTATTGTCAAATTTCTTTGGGTTTTAGATTTTGTTTTTTGAGCGGTAAAAGTTGTGTCACTTCATATACTTTAAGCTCAGGAAATTATATAATTGGAAGAATTTGAATTAGAAGATCCAGAAACCCGTTTTACTACAGAAAATTAATTAAACAAGGTTTAGGTAGATATATTCGGATGAGGCAATTTATTTTATTTTTTTGATAAAAAAGAAGTAAATTATATGCTAGTAATAGGTTCCAACATTCCTCCGTGGCTTCTATAGACCTAAATTGAAGACTATACTTCAAATGTTGCACATACCAAAGTAATTTAGTAATCGAGATATTGAAAGGATATATTTGCACGAAAAGCTTTAAAAAAATCCCTTTGTTTTCCAGCTTTTTATTATTCCCATTCATATATCAGAATAAAGACTTAAAGAAAATCATATATACATGAGTGTGGGCAGGGTACAAAAATTTAAGTAATTTTGTTATACGAATCCTCTCTATAACAGCTTCGTTTGTTCCGATATTTTTTGGCTTTTATAGTGAATAGTTGTTATACACCTATAACAACATTTGACGTTTAAATACTTTTTGGCTGTTATAGATAAAAATTATCCAAAAATAAATTATTTTTCCTTTTTAATGTTACATATAAAAAATAAGAAAATTATTCAAATTTAAAATTCAAAATATGCATATTTCACTAGTTACATATTGAAGAAAGCTAATACATTATTAATAAATTCATAAATAAACGTATAAAGATTTAAACTCTAAGTTAGATATTTTAAAGCTACAGACAAAAATAAATTCTTTTAATATTGATGGAGGAATTTTGTAATTGAGCTTGTTTTGTGGATTTCATTCTCTTACTAGTGATATAACGCTTGTATTGGCGAAAATTCGTGTCCAAGTTTTTAGCAAAAGGTATCAATAGCTTTCTCTTGAAGACAATCTTAGAGCTTAATAGTTAAATTTTCTATCTAAATATTTTTTGAAATTTGTCCAGCAGAAAAAATATCATGTGTGAATCTTCAGATCTTATATCTTATGCAAGATAGAAACTTTGATTAATAGAAAAGATTGTGTGCATATATTTAGAATTAGTATTAGTAATATTAAAGATTCTATATGGTTGTTATAGAGGTGTAATTTTACAAAGAGTGTACTGCTACAAATATGGTTGTTCTGTTATAGGTAAAAAAAAAACTGTTATAGAGAGGTAAAATAAAACTTAAAAAATCACTTCTGAGGAAAACTTGGCTTTTATAGTGAATGGCTGTTATATAAGGATGCTGTTATAAAGAGGCCTGACTGTACTAACACTAATTTTAATCTATGACCGCAAATTATACTATTATTTCTATCAGATTACCAGTTAATGCTTATTAAAAAAATTATCTTTAATAACCTTATAGATGTTGGGCGGACTTAGCGCTGAAGTCATGAGCTTATATTAGTGAAAAATAAACTCGCCACGTGGGTCTATAAAATGGCGACACATATCTGCAAAGTTATGAGAAAAGTGAAGAATGACATGTGAAACACTCTCGGGACTGAGCATACTCGTACTGTGCCTGTTAGTTTCGGAACTGACCATCATAGAATAGCTCCAGATCAGTTAAGGGAGAATAGATCATAATTACAAATGAGGAAAGAATCAATTAATCGCGGATTACATAGGATTTACCATCATTATACCATCAGTTACAAATCAATTGTGTAACGTACAATCAATACAATAAGTTGTAACGGTCATAACAAGGCAATCAATACGAGGTTGACTCAACAGATACGGGATTGACACAACATGCACGAGAATGACTCAACATGCACGAGATTGACTCAACAGGCATGGGATTGACTCATCAGTTACGGAATTAACTCATATATTATGGATTCCAGCATTTACACAGCTATTACAAGTCTTCCAAAACACTACTAAAAAATCAGGTTTTAGCAACGGGCAAATTCTGTAGCTAAACAGAAAAATCCGTTGCTACTCTCATTTAGCGACGGATTAGCAACGGATTATAAATAAATTCTACAAGCTACGAGCTTTTTAGTGACAGATTAGCGACGACGTTCGTAGCTAATTCCAATTTTTTTTGTAGTGAAGTAACTGGATTGGGAAAATGCTCATAATGGACCCATAATTCAAGGAGAATGGTTACTTAGATTTAGCCATATAAATAGACACACTTTTATCACCATGAGGGGAATCTAATTTACTGCTCTACAATTCTATACATTCAATAAGAATTACTTCTTCTCTGCTTTATTTATTATATTATCTGTCATTGAATTTATTTTTCACTTCTCTATCACGTTGTATTGACGAAAACTTATATCTTTACGATCGAATCGGTTGCTTGTGGCCCGTCATATAATATTTATTGCTTTGACCTTAAATATCATTTTTTGGGTTGAACACTTTGGTTCCGTTATCGGAAACTCAAACAAATTTGCTATTTATCCAATTATATTAACAATTTTTGTTAATATTCTCTTGTTTTCAGTTTAAACTTTCGTCATGGCCATAATTTGCCAATCAACACAGTTGAGAACAACCAAGTTGAAGATAGCTTTACCATGAAAAATGAAAATTGAGAAATAGCCATGATAATGATAGATCAAGGAACAAAACGAGCAGATAGAACACCTTCGAAAATTTCCAACTATCCCATGGGAATGATATACATAACCGTTACAGCAACGAGCTTCAAATAGAGGAAGGCACGGAGGTTCAGTCGAAAGTCAAAGATAGGTTTAAAGACCAAACGGAGGTGGTTCTTATGTTATCTGAATCTAAAGGCAGAAATCTAAAATATAAGTCTGAGCAAAGAGATACAGAATTTCCTTCACGGGCTGAAAAATATCCGGACCTTCCCGAACAGGTAAGGAATCACCTTGCTAAATTGCAAAATTCCACACGAGAAGAATGAAAGTTAGGAAAAGCATGGGTAAAAATACTCACGGGATTGCTTACAAAGACACCGCACCTGACAACTGGAAAAGAAAAGATAGGTGTGGGATGGACAATTAAAGACCACGAGGAAGGAAGGTTCATTAATAGTCACGCAAAATTAGACAAATATTTTCGGAAACAATTATTGAACCGAAAACTATCATTGACTTCTCAAACAGGAAGGTTTGCGTTGGTCGAGACTCGACACCGAATTTAAAGTAATGGCTTGTATGCTCAATATTGACCTTCGCTATAATCCAATCAAGCAAAAAAAAACCGGAGTCAAATAATAAAATATAAAGTTACAAAACTTCAAAAGTTCGGTTTAGTCTGTAAAGTCGAATCATCTGGATTTGCTGGCTAACATCAACCTATCATTACTTTCAAAATTCAAAGGAGAAAGATGGTTGCTGGTACACTAAATTATCTCGGAGGTCTCGGTAAATGCAATCTTAATTCAAGAAGATAAAGGGCTTGAATTAGGTGGGGGACTCTGAGCAAAAATGTTGATTTAACGATTGATTCTTAACTCGTGATCAAATCCAAGAAAACTATGCATCCCGAGAAAACTGAGCCAGATGTTCTAGTCTCGAATTTACTGCTGGTATCACAGACTGCGAAAATAACTATGGGCTCTTATTGAGAAATATCATTTCCAGATCAAACAGTCTCGGGATCGAGTCATTCCTTATTTAGGCGATCCTTGATCTATCATCAATTGGAATGAAAATGAGGTTAGCGCGACTAATATAGTTTCGAATTGGCATAATAAATTCATTGACTACTTGCAGAATGAGACTTCACCCAAAGACAAGTGTGCATTTTGACAACTCTGAGTGTGTCTCATCCCGTATTGCCTTGTCGAAGGAGAATTATATTTGAGAATATGCAAGGGTCCCAAAGCTAAAATGCAACAAGGACCCAGACAAACAGAATATATGATGCGAGGAATTTATAAAGAGAGCGGTGAAAATTACTCCGATAATGAGGCTTTAAATTGAAAACTCATCAAAGCCAGTATGAATAGCTCAAATCAAGATATGACATGATCCTCGACAACATTTTGGAACCTCCTTAGTTCCCGGTCACAGTAAAAAATATTTGATAAAAAGAGCTCCGGTACCAACTGGACCATTTGAAAGTCCATCAACATCAAAACTAGCTATCCTATCGGGGACTATTAAAATGGGGACTGTCCAATTATGATTCCAGTGTTTGAGTTCTCATATCTCAAAACTCGAACACTAGAAAAATTAATTATACTTGAAGATTAGTCAATTTGTCCTGACATTATAAGAAGTGATACAAACAATCGATTGCCTTGGGATACAAAATTCTAAAGAATATTCCGACATTATTTGCCACCATCTCAACTCAGTTAGTTATCTTGCTCATATCAAGCATAAACACTTCAAACAGTGTTGATTCAGTACATATACTACACGTACACATAAAGGATCGAGAACTCCATGTCAGAGTCAAGAATCCCACGAAAAAAATGAGAGTTTTATATTCAAGTCAAGATAAATATACGCAAATATGCCACCAGAATAAAGTTCACTTTGAACAAATACGTGGCTTATATTCGGTCCAATAACGACTATTCAAGTTAAATATATAAGCCTTTCTTAACTGCTGATTGTATTATGACTCGGATTGATTATCCGTATATATTAATGAAAATCTCAAATATTATTTCGGACATGTGTCCCTGTCTATTTGGAAGTATGTTCATATACTCCGATTCGGATTCAAAATCCGATCAGATTAAATGTCTCTTCATGTCAAATCTACTAAGATATATATTTATTTGGGATCAATATTCCCTCAGACTCAATGTCTTACCGGGATCAGTACTCCCGTAAATTCTACTGGGATTAATACTCTCCCAGACTAAAAGTCTACTCGGATCAATCGATCATATTTTACGCCTGAGTGAGAAGGAGTCATCCTCTTCATAGCGTTTAAAATATATAAAAGGGCCCTCTTTTATTTAAAAGTCAAACACCCAAAGGTGCAACTTTTAGACATAGCACATGAAATGATGCATCCAAATATATATATTTCAAGTCTATAAGACTAAATATGAGCACTCAAATAAATTCACATAGTGCCAAGAAAAGTTAGTACTCGGATAAATTCCCTACAATACCAAATAATATCTAGACAAGCGTGATTACAGTACTTATATTTGCAGTAGTTATATCTTTCTCTAGCTTGGAGATGAAATTGAGTAGGCTGGGGATTGTTCGGGGATTACTCTGACTATTCTCAGAGAGCTCTTTCCTCCCCTTGTAAAATATTTTATTCGGAAGATGTGCAAGGACACTCTCATGAATCAATACCCGTAGCACTCTTCTACTAAAGTCAACCAATCAAATGGCTAACGACCGGATGTCCCGATCATAAAGTTAACCAGATGCATTAATTTCTGGACTTTATCAAAATCAGAAGTACAAATTTCTTGGTTATTAACATCAGTCTTTAAGGCTGTGAGGTTATAAAAGTTCTGTGTACAACTAAAAATCCAAGAGTCAAAACTCAAAGATTAAAACTTCTGGATGAACGTTAAAAATTCGAGATCAAGCTTTATGTGGTAGTGATACTTTTTCAGCACCAATTGATCATTGACAAAGAAAAATAAGTGACGGAGTTGTCATCTAAATTCCTAAGTTGTCATCTGAATTCCTAAGTTCTGTACTCTTTTTTTCTTCGCCCGATTTTTGTCCCTATTGGATTTTTCCGGCAAGATTTTTAATGAGGCAGAGGCAAGGGTGAAAAAGATAAAATCTTCCACTTCCCTGTCACATCAGATGAGTAATCGGAAAGTTGGGGGACTATCTGTATTAGTAAAAAATACACTCGCCACGTGAGTCTATGAAATGGACACATGTCAACAAAGTTATGAGAAAAGTGAAGAATGACATGTAAAGATGACATGCGAAACACACTCGGGATCGAGCATACTCGTGTCGTGCCTGTTAGTCTCGGAACTGACCATCATAGAATAGCTCCGGATAAGTTTAGGGAGAATAGGTCATAATTACAAATGAGGAAAGAATAAATTAATTGCGGATTACATGGAATTTACCATCATTATACCATCTATTATGTAACGTACAATAAATGCAATAAAAGGTTGTAACGGTCAGAACAAGGCAATCAATTACGAGATTGACTCAACAGGTACGGGATTGACTCAACAGGCACGAAAATGACTCAACAGGCACGGGATTGACTCAACATGCACGAGATTGACTCATCAGTTACAAAATTAACTCATCAGTTATGGAATTAACTCATTAGTTACGGAATTAACTCATCAGTTATAGAATTAACTCTTTTCTGCTTTAGTTTATTATATTATCTGTCATTGGATTTATTTTTCACTTCTCTATCACGTTGTATCAACAAAAATTTATATCTTTCGGATCGAATCGGTTGCTTGTGGTCATATAAAATTTATTGCTTTGACCTTAAATATCATACGAACCAATAGCTTTAGTTCGAACTCTATATATATGAGTAAAACATTCATTAAATATGTACAAATAATATATCTGGAGCTCTGTAAATCAAATGGGCGGTGATATAATTTTGAACTGGAACCTTAAAATCAAATTTCAAATCAACCTTATACAAATAACCTAATTAGATAAATATATTTTAGTGCATAGAAATTAAACTCTCGGTGCTGGGTTCATAAACTAAAAGTTACACAGTGTATTTGATATTACAAGAAAGAAATCTAAAAGTTGTTAGAAAGGGAAAATCAACATTTTTAAAAAGTAAAGTACGTGCACACTGTCCTTTTCCCTCTTTTCATGACCATTCCAAGACTCTTTAAAAAGAGCTAGCTCCTCCCATGGCTACCACACTATCCATTCAAACTTCCCTTCTCTCATCAATCTCCCAAATTAAAAATAAAAATCCTCAGTATCAAAAAATGTCTTCTTCTTCCACTCCTTCATCAGAAAATATTAACCAATTACCATTTGGTATGTTTGAACCAATCCGTACACCAACAGGGTATTCTTGGTTACAGCGTAACACAGCCATATGTCAGCCTAGCGAAAAGCGCGGCCGCCGTAAGCAAGCTGAGCCGGGGAGGTTCCTCGGTGTCAGACGGCGGCCGTGGGGTCGCTACGCGGCCGAAATCCGTGACCCCACCACCAAAGAAAGACACTGGCTTGGCACTTTTGATACTGCTCAAGAAGCTGCTCTTGCTTATGATAGAGCTGCCCTTTCTATGAAAGGCACTCAAGCAAGAACCAACTTTATCTACACGTGTGATAATAATAATAGTTTCCCTTCTCTCATTTCTCCTTTTGATAATGTCCAAAATTTCTTGCAACCAAATTCACACTTCAACTTCAAGAATGCCACTACTCAAAATAACAACAAGAATGTCATAACCACTACTACTTCTGATAATGAGACTAGTAATAATTCTCATGACTCCTATTCTTCATCACCTAATGAAAACAACAGTTTCTTTTTAACTCCTAGTCATGAAAATTCAGGATACTTAGATTGCATAGTTCCTGATAGCTGCTTGAAACCACCTTCTTCTTCTACTCCTCAGAGCAAAATGATCATAAAAAATTCCCAAGAAAATAGTAACATTGATGATCATCATCAAGATTACATGAATACTTTTCCAGATAACCCTTCAAATTTTTCATTTAACAGTGGTTTTTGGGATGGTGATGATCAAGAAAAATACACGTCATCATGGGAGAATTCTTGTGAGCTTTCAGCTATGATGATAAACAACAATATTATGAGCAGCAGTACTGAAACTAATGGTAATAATATTGATATTAATGAAATGGTGGATGTGGCGAATTGCTATTATCCAAATATGGAGATTAATGCAGCTTTTGATCATGATAATATGATGGTGCAGCCTTCTGAAATTACTACTACCACTGCTACTACTACTTCCTCTTCTATCTTTCAGCCTTTTAGTGATGTTGAATTTGGATACTCTCTCTTCTAATATTTTCAGCTTAATTCCTCTATAGTTATTATTGCTTTTGAAACAATGTAATACTACCATCTATGTACTTTTTTTGCCACCCTAATTAATTTCCCTTTGCCACCCTTATTAATTCGTCTCCTCCTTTTTGTTTCCTATTGCTACGATTTTTTCAGTGTCTCCTCGTAAGTATTAGGGTTTCTCGGTACAAGACGTAATAACAAGTCATGATATCTAAGTGTTACGTACATGGATTTTGTTTGGACATTCTTATATATGTATGTGTTATACTTAGATTGTTATAGTCAATATATCTTTTAAGTTTTGAAAAGCGATTAAAAGCGCAGGAGATTATTTGAAGTCCAAAAACCATATTTTCGATAATATTATGTGTTGCTTTTAACTTTGTAGCTCAGAAACAAATATGATGTTCGTTAACAAGCTTATTATTTTCACGATAATGATTACACCAGCTAAAGTCGCTTCAAATAAATTCTCATTCAAAAAATTTAACAGAAGCATTATATTATAGAAATGTAAATAATGCTAAATATATCATACCGACAGTGTATTAGGCCATACTGACTAATGAGTAAGTATTATTTATCAAAAAGATTTGAGTTTTATATAATGACAATGAAAAAAAATTTACACAATCATGAATTTTAATATGTGACAGCATACAAGTTACTATTTTTATCGGATTATCAAAATATTTATCAAAACTTTTACCTATAATTACCTAATAAGTGACGGTACATAGAAACTAAATTCTTAGCAAGATGACATCATCACGTAAGCCCTAGCCTTAGAAATTTTGAAGTTTCTCGACTTCATGCACTCTCCACTTCGAAACAGTAGGTCACTTCAGTAGTACTACTTGTCTAGGCAACAGTGACTACTTCAGCATAATAGGGAAAGCAAAAAAGGAAAATTTAGATCGAGAAGGGTGTGTTGTGTTATTTCTCCGGGCAAAATAGTTAAAAGAAAATAATTATTCACTCATATTTTCTAACCATATTATCCGCTTAGAAAATGGATAAGCAATAAATAACTAATGAGTTTAACTTTTACACTTTTGAAGTCTCAAATTGGGGGTTCCTCAAGTTGGGGAACTAGGAATTCTCCCAAAAGTGATCATATTCAAGAGTCATGGATAATATGAATATCCATATCATCCGCCAGTTAGCCCATTTTTTATCCGTATTAAATATGAGTCGGATCGGATAATTTATCCATTTTGCATTACCCGTTTTCGACCCGCGACATATCTGACCCGATCCGCCCGTTTGCCACCCCTATCTACAGGTAAGCCTCTCCATTTCATATGGTTTCCCAAGTTAGGTATCTAAAGTTTTTGTTTTTGGTGGTTGTAGATTCTTATCTTCCCCAATATGCGATATTCCCACTGCCTAACTTTCAAATTAGAAGATATATGGACCCAATCTTTGCATACCTGTATATTAATTGGGTGGTATAATTTTTAAGTATTTGGGGTGATAATTCCAGATTAAGACACTTGAATTGACCAAAATAAAAAAGGATTACCAAAATAAGACACTTGAAGTGATAAAACAAGCTCCTACGCCACAAAAAGGAAAAGGAAAAGGAAAAGATGCTTTAAAATAGTTTTACTATTTGCTTCCAAAGTAAACTTTATCCAGTACGAAAATTATCCACCAAGCTATAAATCGATTATCAACTATTGCACTTAGGGTAGAAAAGAACCTGCAACATTATGTAGAGCAGAATACACAAGGTCATTAGTGACCTTAGGTTGGAGAATTATTAGGAGAAAAGTTAAAAGATACAGATAAAATTTTGACCACTTGAGCCATGAGTCATTTAATTTATTTTGATGAACAAGTGACTCATTTTGCTACCTGCTTTAATTTTGTTCTAGAAATTGTAAGACAAGAAGTTAATAATAGAAGATGAAAAGGGAAACCATAACCTATAACAGCAATAAATATTCAGTGATGAGACTAAATGTGATAGGAAAAAGAAAGAAGAAGAAAAAAACAATTCTAAGCAGGACAAAGTTGTCACATTGGTACTTTACTGTATTTGCTGATAAACATTACCAATTCGAACAATTTCCCATATCACAACATAAGTATCGATCAAATCCCATAATTGCAATGTTTTATTCTAACTGTTTCTTCACAAGAAAGCCCCAAACAAAAAGAGGGAAAAAGAAGACCTTGGTATTAATTCCAAAGTTAAGTTTGGAGCTTGTCCCCTATTTTGAAGAGGGCTAAAGAGGATAGGTGAAGACAGTAAAATTTGGGAAGGACAATGGTGTAGGAGGGATATTTTTGTTCCCTAAAAGACTACAACATAAATAGCCACAACAAGGTCCAAAAATGGGGCATAGTTGCAGATTCATCTAAAATGGAAAGTGGTTTCTGTTTCTTGTTATTCAGAAACTAGCTACAAGCCCCTAGTGAGGGTAGTTGGGACCTCTGAAGGATGGTCTTCGCTTATTCAAAATGAAAAAAAAAAGGTGGCCTTATAGTGATTTTATGAACAACAGATGGGCAGAACTAGAGTGTGTGCTAGATCTGAATTGAAAGAACCAAGATGAATAATAAGATAAGATCCCCCTAAAAGTGACTAGCACCAAAAATAGAATGCTCGTCATGATCGTTGAGCAACAGAAAAAATGTGATCACTCAATCTTTTCTCTCAACTTGATGTGCGAGCCTCACCTCCGTGGCCTGCGCTGCTGCTGCTGCTGCCACTGGAAGGATTAGAACTCTGTACAGACTGCTGAACACCGGAATGAGAAGCATGACCACCCTTTGAAAACATTGAACCAACTGAACCACTTGAGGTGCTCATGGAAGATATTTGGGTAGAGAAAGCATCCCTGCCGGATCCAGAAACAAGTTCAGGCCGCAAGTCTGAGGATGAGGATGATGGAGCCAAAGTACCAATAGAAGATCCCACAGGGTAAGGAGCGACAGCCATATCAGCAAGAGAAGATGCTGATGGACTATAACTCATTCCCATTGGATGGTCAAACTTGCAAGAAGGCCCAAACTTGCAGACTCCATTTTGTGCATAGTGAGAGCAAATTGGTGCACCCTGAAAAAAAAAAAACCATTGAGGAACAAAAACAAAATGAAATCTTCCAAATCACTGAAGCAGTGAATCACTCAAGCAACAGAGTTCACTTGTTTCAAACACTAAAAATTTCAGCAAGAAATATCGGTGTTTAATAGGAGAGGTAAAGCAAAAGAAACTTTTGTTCCTAGCACGTTCAATTAGCAAAGAAACAATCAGAAAAATATGCCACTAGCACTTCACGAAAGGGACGACTAATAGCTGATGGCTTGTATATGAAGGCTGGGATGCATCTCATTTCAAGAATACACCAATTTAAGAATCACCTGTGAGCATCATGAATCTTGCCAAATGATCACCAGGATTGCTTCCCGCAACTAAAACCAGACTGCTATGCAGATCTAATGGATGCATAAAAAGCAAAGATATTATGAAGGAGTATGGCATTATATTATTTTGACTGATTGTTCCACAACCGAGTCCAAATCATTACTCAAATTCCCAAGATACACTCTCTTAAAGTGTAATGAAAAAGCCCCAAATTTCACTTTGAAACTCCATGTTTTAGGTGTAGAAAGTATGGCATCATAAGATCACAAAATATGGGTTTTTTGTGATAATAAATAAATCCACGAAGGCCAGCTGTCACACAATTTGAAACTCGGTGGATAATACGCCCTCCCCGCTACCCTTCTCCACTTAAATACCAAGGCTTTTGGTTTGCAACAGGGTTCAAACTCGTGATGTCCACTAATCCACACATCTTGCATTGCACCGCTTACCACAAAATATGCCTTCTTTTTACTCTTCAATAAGATGCACTAAAGTTGCAATTTTTTTTTTTGGGACAAGTTAAGAAAAGTTCCGCAATTCCAGGAAGAGTAGGTAAGGAAGTTATTTCACCATCTAGCAAGCACCAGGCGCCAAAAGCGTAATCTTTTATACTACCTGTACCTCAACAATTTGAAAATTCACAATGTTTACCGAGCCCCTGAAACTTCATATGATGTTACCCAGTTATATGCCCCAGTTGATATTTAGAGAATAGCAGAAATATACCAAGGGGGAATTAGGGGTGTTCATCGGTCGATTTGGTATGGTTTTGACAAATTTCGGTCCAGTATTTGTAGTTTCTCCTACAAGAATAGGTCAACGAATCTGATATCCAAAATATTTGTCCGTCTCCGAACATTCTATCAAATTCTTTTGCGAGGTAGAGACGCAAGAATATTATAAGCACTTCTCTTGTTGCCTGAAAAGTAAATTCCTCATGTACCAAGGAAAAGAAAAGTAATCATTATATCAATAATTACTGCACCACATATACCGGCCATCCTTGTTCATAGTGGGGGGAGTTCTCTCTAAACTACTTGGTCAAGGGTTCAAGGCTGGTAAACAGTCTCAAAAAAAAAAAAAAAATTACTGCACCACATATGTCAAATTAAAAATTCCAGTATTAATCATGACAGCCATCTCTTTAGAAACAAAAAGCAATTCAAACATACTCAGAAAGTCAAATAGCTATTGCCAAAATTCTGTAGTGTCCTACGAAAAAGCATCTCTGCCCCCACTTAGAGCAATAGTGTAAACACATACATGCAGATACCTCCTTGCGAAAATTGTCTAACACAATAATTCAAATAGCGGATCTCATTGATACTTTTCACTTCATGGAATTTATCATCGCAATCAGTAAACTGCTTCAATCTAAATATCCTAGGCAATATAATGCCTTCTTTTCAGTTTCATGCATTTATAGGAGTCTATCTCTAAAATAGTAATGTAATTCCAGATCCGAAGGTTACGGAAAGAAAGGTCAGATTTAAGATGGAGAATGCTTAAGCAACAAAGTTTAGAAACATTGGTGTGCTAACCAATATGTAGATTTCAATAAGATTGCACGCATAGGATTCTCACCGGACGAAGAGGGAGGCCCATAGCACTGAGGATAAAACTTGTTTTAGGTCCACTCCACTCAGGCGGATGATGGTATCTACAAGAAGATCCATATTTACAGTCCCCATACTTCATGTAATATTGACATTCTGGTTGTCCAGGCCTTTCTGGAAATGCATGCTCCTTCTGGCTGCTGCTTGACGGACCGGAAGCAGAAGCAACAGATAAATATGGTCCCAAGTAGGCAGGTGCTGAAGGAGATAGTTGAGAAAGCCCATAAATAGGGCCAGCAGCAGCAGGAGGCTGAGTACTTGGGGAGGGAGCTGGACTAGCAGGTGCCTGTAGCGCATTATTTAAACTCAGCAGATAGTCAGTGCATCCAAAAAAATTGTATATATCAACAGCTGAAAGAAGCATCTATGGTGTACCTACCGGATAAGGAGTCCAACCTGGTAGAGGAACCATCCCTGGGGGAAGAAGCATGGAACCGTAAGTCCCAGGGATATATGAACCGGGAAGTAGAGTAGGTCTTGCAACTGGCCAGTTGCCAGAAACTACCCCGTACTGTTGAGCTGATTGAACAGAAGGAGACTGCACCGTTGGATAAATGTGCGGTGCAGGAACAGCAGCTGGCACAGCCAGAGGTCCAGGTCCAGCTGCTGGTGCTGGCACTTGCGCTCCAGCAGGATGTGGATGATGAAATTTACAAGTGACGCCAAATTTACACTGCCCTGTTTTCACATAATACGAGCATTCCTTTTCACCCTGTGACAGGAACTTTATGAGCCAACCGAGAAAGATTCAACCATACTTGTAAGCTTCTTCAAGCAGTAAGACAAAAGAGAAAGAAAAGAAAACACAAGGACTGGAACCAAAAGAAAATAAGCTCAGATGAAGACTGATTGAAAATAAAAAGAAGGCAGACCGGACGCAGCGGGTATCCATAAATGTTAACTGTCACGGGTGCTGGAGATCCACCTCCCTGTCTTGGGTGATGGTATTTGCATGAAGCACCAAATTTACACATTCCTGTCCTCATATAGTACTGCAAATCAGAATCAGAAACAACTAATTATTGCAGTGAAAAGTGCAGTTTTATATATCAATTTGTCCGAAAAAAAAAGTCGCAAGAAAAACAGGACAAGTTAACCAGTCACTTTTCGCTGAGCAACTGTTTTCATAATTAACGGTTAAGAGGTATATCATACTTTTAAGCAATCGTTTGAAAGTGTTTGTCATTTATCAACATATTAAGTACTGAATAAATATCATAAAGATAAAGCAAGCAGAATAACATTTGAATTTTCTTTCGATGATTTACTAAAAAGTAGGAAGATGAGCTCCATCAACATAGGAGACAAATCATATGAAGCTGAATCCACCAAATGCAGTCGACTATGCAAAATTGGAAGAAAATAATTTGCTGCTCAATTGCAAAGCTATCTAATCAACACACAGATAGCAGCCTTTTCTAAGATATAATTGATAAATTAGCAGATTATGCAAAGGAAAACATCTTCAGTAACATGCATGAAACCAAAGTAGTAATAATGATTAGTGCGTAAAACTCATGATAGACCAATACAAGAGTTCCAAAGTGGACGAGAAAGAAACGAGCTTTTTCTAAAACCAAATAACTGATAAAGGCCAGAACTTCACACATTTTTTTATAAGGTAAATAATTTTATTAATGCTGGAAATCCACTATACAAGAAATATACCAAAAGTAGAGAAACCTACACCAAAATATGGTTCTACAAAAGTCGCCCACTCATCTATACAATCAACCAGAACTTTATACAAAATCAAGAGTTGAAATCAATAGGAAACACAAACAGAAAGTGTGTATGACATAGATCAAGTAAGGAGGATTACCTTATAAAAGTATCAAATAAAAAGGATTTTCATGTCAAGGATAGAAGAGCCTTACTCTCAGAATAAACAAAGATATGAATCACATGGAGCTGGTATATAGTGGAAGCACATTTTCCAACAGAAGCATTATTAATACTCCAATGATGAGAAGACTAAACCCAGTTACTCAAACTAAATTTTCTCAACAGTCACTGAATTGAACATTGAATTCCAAAATGGAAAAATAAACGAAAAATAGAAGCATGATTTACTAGCGCAAATAAGCAATGCAGAATATATTTTAAAAAAAAAGGGGCAGCCCGGTGCACGAAGCATCCTGCATTCACGCCGAGTCCGGGAAGGGACGCACCCCAAGAGGGTGTGATGTAGGCCGTCTACCTAATGCAAGCATCAGTGGCTGATGGTTGATTCTACAGCTCAAACCCGTGACATAATGCAAGCAATGCAGAATGCAATCCCTAAAATTAAACCCTCTAGCATTATCAGAAGTTCTAAAAGAAAAGGTGATCACCAAGAAAAAAATGTTCCAGCTACAGAGACAACAAAGCAATTTGTAATATAGATAATTCAATCAAGCATGTTTTTCCAACATCAGGAAATGTTTATAGAAAATGTACTATTATCGTGAACAATAAAAGCACTTGCACAACTAGGACAAAAGACATCATCAATAAAATGATCAAAATGAGCGTCAAAATGTGGGCAAAAAATTGGAATTTACAAGGAAAATTGAAGGTAGTTCGAAATTGCCGACCCTAGCATGTATGATTTGTAATGTAAAACATTTATCAGATATGGAAATTTTTTAATTCAGTTGAATTCACAAACATGGTAATGGAAAGTTTCCAGAATAAGGAACAAAAGGACGAATTCATGTCAAAGGAAAAGAAGTTCATGCACTTATCAGACAGCAAAATGACGAATATCATCACAGAGCAGAATCTAGCAAATTGGATCTTTACAGTATGCATCTGAAAGATAACATGGCAAGTCTAGGAGGATCATAAATACTACACCATATTGAAGAGCAACATAAACTTCCATTTAGCACATCAGAGATCCGAAAGAAGGAAAAGGACGAATCATGATCAACAAAATGGGAGCTCAACCGTAAAGAATCAACAGCAAGCAGACGAAGTGATTGTATTAACCAGATGGAAGCTCAAGTAGTACATAATGAACAGCAAGCAGACGAATTGATTGTACTAACAAGATGGGATATCAATGTAGTACAGAATCAACAGCAAGCAGACGAATTGATTAAATAACAAGAGAGCCAAATCCAGAAACCACAAATTCCTCCAAAAATAGATCATCATTCAATAGAACACCCAACATTTTAAAACTGATAGCATTGCATGTAACGAAAAAAACTTACCTGGCAAACAGGTTGACCCACTCTTTCTGGGTATTCTCCTCCGATAGCTCTCATCGCTCCCAAGACCTGTCCTCAGTTCACACAATCAATGCATGTCAAAATTCCCAATTTTGGCCACAGATTAAAACCAAAAATTAAAAAACCCCAAAAGTCGAACAAAAGAAAGATCTTTTGAACTACAATCGCTAGAGACGGATCCAGGATCTTAAGCTAGTTTACCCCCATAACACCATTGCACCCACTACTTTAGTGTAAATATATACTTTTAGGCAATGCTTATCAAGATTTTAACAACATGCTTCAGAAATGTCCAAAAAACAAAAAAAAAGATCAAAACTTTAAACATCTAGGCTCTAAAATTTGAGACACCCACAAGAGAAAACCCATCAAATCATAAGATCAACCCCAAATTGGACACATAAAAATCAATGATCAAGCATATTAACCCTAAAGATTCAATCTTTTTACCTAAAGAAGTTTTTTAAAAATGTAAATTTACCGAATTACGGTCACGGGGATGATTGAACCGACACCTAGCACCATAACCACAAAAGCCCGTACGCAGGTAATAGATACAATCAGGCTCATTAGGCCTTTCAGGGTACGATTCTGGACCAGTATTCAGTGATAACTGCCACATAGGCTCTGTAAAAAAAATCTCACATTACACAAAATTTAAGTGAAATTCACATGAAATTCAAATGCAGTAAAAAAGTACTTGCCTTCGAGCCCAGTCTCACCGCCGGGAACTGTCCATTCGGAAACCGGATCCACCGGTGCACCAACCTCCATTGATTGGGTCCCACTGTACCTCTCCATTTTATACACAAAAGCTTTACAAAATATATATAGTAGATGTGTATATATATATATCTATGTACTAACTATACGTATATAGAAATTTGTGTTTATATATATAAAATCTATGAACAGAGTGAGAAAGAAGACAGTGTGTGTGTGTGTGTGTGTGAGGGGAAGCTACGGAATGGTGATGATCGAGTGTGAGGTAGCGTGGGGGTTGGTAAGAGTGAAGGGGGGTGTGGGGTTATGGTAGGGGGTGGGTGGGAGAGAGGGGTTTGGTGGTTTTTAAGAGAGAGAGAAGTAAAGGGAGTTCTTTTTAAGTGTTCTTTTTCTTTCTTTCTCTTTTCTATTAGCACTTTCTCTCTCTATATCTCACACTCGTCACTCACTCTGTGTGTGTGTGTGATTTCAGTCTGGTTTTTGGCTTTTGCTAATAGGCTTTTTGTGTATGCATTTCCTGTCTTTCTATGTGATTTTCTCACACTTAACTCTTTACTCTCACCACAAAAAGTAGCGGTTTCTTAATAAAAGATTTCAGCTTTAAACTTTTGGAATAAAAATTTTAAATTTGAGTTCTGAGCATAAAATCATTTTAGATAAAAAAAAAAATCATCTTTGATATGGAGTATTTTTAATTTTATTTTCGCGAATCCAAATTAGTAAGACCTTTAAAATTACAGAATAGCGGACGCGAAACCAAAAAAATCTTTTTCTCCCTAAGAGAGATTTGGGTAAATTGGTGGAGGATAAGGGGGTGGGGATAGGGGTAGATGGGTTGTCAAAGTGGGGGAGAGGGGTTGAATTTGGAATCAATGGCTTTTTTTTTTGGAAAAAAGAAAAAGAAAAAAAGAAAGAAGAAAGTTTACAAAAAGAGAGAAAAATCTAACAAACAATAACAATACATGACACCATATGATCACTAAGATTCGAATTATATTGTCGTTTTTTTAACTACATATTGAACTGTTTTATAAGTAGGGATAGTGGTGAATGTACAACAAAGTTGGACATACTTACCTTTTATTTGATTATATACATATGCGTATATAACACACTTATAATATAACATATTTATATTAATATCAAGCTTATTATCGATAAAAAAAAGTACTATCTAAATGTAATGATGACTCTCTATTCAACTATATGTATATACATTACAAATATAAAAAGAATATTAATATTATACATTCATATCAATACCAAGCTTATTATCGAAAATAAGTAAAAGTGTAGTGAATATAGTAGCAGGTGTAATCACATCTACCTAATTAAAATTTTGGATTCATCTTTGGACAGGATGGTTGACTTAGGAAGACCGACCACTTTCCAATTTAATGTGTTTTATTTCTTTTTTTGAGGTTAATTTTAATATTTTGTTTTTGGTTTTGTTTTTTTCTTCTATTTTTTTCATGCGTTTGTTTGTTCAACTACGCGTTAATATATACCTAACATGTAAATCTTTCCCTTCAGATATGGCTATTTCACGGTTAATGAGCAGTTCGAGTCTTATAGCCTGTTTGGCCAAGCTTTTTTTTGGCCAAAATTTGAGGTGTTTGGCCAAGCTTTTGGAAGGAAAAAAAGTGCTTTTGAGGAGAAGCAGAAGTAGTTTTGGAGAAGTAGAAAAAAGTAGTTTCTCTCCAAAAGCACTTTTGAGAAAAATATACTTAGAAGTAGTTTTTTAAAGCTTGGCCAAACACTAATTACTGCTCAGAAGTGCTTTTCAAACTAATTACAACACAAACTGTTTCTCACCAAAGCACTTCTCAAAATAAGCTGATTTTTGCAGCTTGACCAAACGGGCTATTATTTATGGGATTTTTTCTTATCTATACCATATATGAAACCTTATTACCAAAAATGTGCATAGTATCTAAATTACCCGCCTAGTCCACATTTTTTCTACAATTTCTGTACCATTTGTTTAATACACGATTAATTGGGCAGAATCTTCCATAATTAACGCGCTAAAAATCAGGAAAAAATCTTGCGATTGATTGAGTCTACATTAAAATTCTGCCTTAATCACCTGCGAAAAATCAGGAAGCCATTATGGAAGTAAATATTCTTCTAGATATTTTCCACCATTGATAGCCATTAAAAAGCTTGAAAGCTTTGAATTCAAATTTGGGTTTTCAAAAATCATTATTTGTTTGGATTGGGTGTTGTTGAAAATAATCGGGAATATGGTTTGGAGTTTATATCTCAATTTTGAGGGGTTTTGGTGAAGATTAGACTTGGTTTTGACTGAATTTCAGATTGAAACTCGAAGAAGAAGAAGAAGACATATTAGATAAATTGTAGATAAATTGTAGATTTTTTGTATTCTGATTGTAGATGCTTTATTTTCTGTTTTCACAAATAAAAAACGGATAAAACTTCTACAAATCTTCTGAATTAACGCAATTATATCAAAAATCACAATTATGCTACAATTGGATAGGAATTGGGATATAAAAATTTAATGTACCCAGTTTGTAGATATTTTGTAGATAAATCGTAGATTATTTGTATTCTAATTGTAGGTGCTTTGTTTTCTGTTTTCACACATCAAAAACGACTAAAACTTCTACAAATCTTCTGCAAAAAACGCAGTTATGTCGAAAATGTCAATTATGCTACAATTGAAATGGAAATTGGGATATTAAAATTCAATGTATCCAGTTTGTAGATATTTTGTAGATAAATTGTAGATTATTTGTATTCTGATTGCAGATGCATTGTTTTCTGTTTTCACAAATCCAAAACGACTAAAACTTCTACAAAATCTTCTGCAAAAAACAGTCTAAAAATTTATCTACAATTTATCTACAAATCTTCTACAATTTATCTACAATTGCTGCAATATAATGTATGTCATGTCTTCTTCTTCTTCTTCTTCTTCGAGTTTCAATCTGAAATTCATTGGTTTGAAGATAAAAAATTGTATAAAATTTTGAGATGAACATCAACATTTGTATTTAACTATCTTTTAATTGTTGTAGGTGTTTCCTGAAGAGCTATTTGTTCAGCTACTGAAAGTGACATTGCATCCGGATGTCGAAATTCGTATTGGAGGACACCACATCTTTTCTGTTCTCCTAATTCCAAGTTCGAACCATATTAGACATGACATAGCCAACCATACAAGGAAATGGAATGCCACTGGCACATCTACGTTTGTGTCAATTACCGCTCTACTTGAGAAGCTTCGAAAGGAAAAGGATGGAATTAAGTTGAAGGAAGGGTCTGGTAGTCCGGATGATTTAAAGGAGAGGGACATAGTTGACGAAGAATGGAATAAGGGTTGGGCCCTAAAAAATTTTCCAAGTAGAGCAGGTCTTAGGAATTAGGGGGATAGAGCAACGTGGGATATATGGACACCTTTAATTAAAGGAGTAAAAACTGCCCATTAATTAGACCCTTAATTAAGTATGGTATAGGATTGGTAATTTGGTATACTAAGTGTAATTAAATCAAACCTTAAACATTGAGGGTAATAAGGTTTCCTATGTGGCATATGAATGTAAAAATTCCATTATTTATTACCTTAAGCAACATTTTTACCCTTCAACTTCTTACACGTGTGAAGATACAACAAAACACGCCAAATCCTCATGCATGACAAAAGCATGACGTCTTTTCTTTTTCCTTTTATTTTATTGTCGTTTTCGCTCCTACTTTTATCTAATAATAAATTTTTTAGCACGTGAATGTGGAGTCAAATAATCTATCATTTTATAAAATAGTTTGAATTATATTAAATCAATACTTTGAGTAAATAATTATAAAAAGAATAAAGTAAATTATTTTTGTGAATGATCAATATGGATCATCTTATGGTGACTTACTTGTTGGATATCTTCTGAATTTTTGAAGAAGAATAATCAAAGTTTAATTAGATATATGTTATTCTTTTAATTATTTTGATTTTATGAAATAAAAATATGTAATGAATCGTATCTTATTTTTTTATAAATGACATCCATGGTGTATACTCCATTCATCCATTTAGATTGCTTTTTTATAACTATGAGCAGAATTTTTGTTATCAATTTTTCCTAGTTAAAGAAGAAATAAGAAATTTTGTAGTATAATTTCACTCCATAAAATATAACATATAAATACATAAGATTGTTGGCATAATATATTTGCAAATAGAGATCTAACATTAGAAAAGCCTATGGCTTAATTTCATCGTTATTTTCAGCAATATCTCCCAATAAAGTATATCTATATGTTCATACTTATATATTTAAAATTACGTTAACTTATCTATATAGTACATCAAATGAACTTTTTTTGTATGAAAACTTGTGTAATTCTAACTTATAATTTATTCGTAACTATTATCTCTTTTTTCTTCTGCTCTGACCTTCTAGAATACGTGATTTCACTTATACTAACAAGCTTACATCTGAAAAATATGAAAATCTTTATCTTTACTTATAAAATTATCTTTATCTTATTGATTTAGTATATGTCAATTTTTTTTTTTAAAAAAAAAGAATGACACACTTAATAATACTGATTGTATTTCTAGAATCGTGTGTACTAAATGATTTAGAATCCACATATAATGCGTGTGTCGAAATGTTATAATGTATTTAAATGCACATACAATTTATTGTCATGATCTTAACTTTCAAGTTTGGACATGATCTTTCAAAAAAGATATTCCATTATGTCTATCTTGGACCAACTTAGCCGAAGATGGGTATATTTGAACCAATAGTATTACGCTAGGGATAAATTTGAATCAATAGTATTACGGCAGGGGTATATTTAAACCGAAAATATAACGAGGGGTATACTTAAACCTTTTTTACATAGTACAAGGGTATATTTGGCCCTTGATCGTATTCGAAATAAGATTACCCAGAAGGAAGAATTCTAGAGTCATCATTAGTCGAGGTGGGCCAAGAAGCAGAAATACCCGTAGCCGAAGAGTCGACGGGAGCCGTGGTCAAGATGTCGACAATGGTCGAGGTCGAGCATCACTGATGAAGCTGTAACAGCTAGTTTTTGAAATAAGATATTAAAGGGAATATTCTAGCGAATATTCTCTGCAGTTTGTACTATTAGGATTTGTTAGAAATATATCTCATATATATAGAAAGAGGGGCCAATGATGTGGGGCGCATGAGATTCATCTGTAAGAACAAACTTTTGACTAAATATTCTGTCTCTTACTAAGAAACAGGCAGGACCATTTCATCAAGATTCTTGTCTGAATTAGTCCTTACTTTTCATCAGATCCGAGAATAATTCGAACATTCAAGGATTTGTCTGTCACTCATCATTGTCGAGAGGGACAACCACCTAGTTCATCCTTTATTGGGTGAATCACTCCTTCTATTTACTCAAATACCATTTATCGCTATTCATTGTTATTAAATGCTCTATTGTTGCTTACTCTATTTGGAATAATTATTGCATATCAGTATAATATCTCTCCCAGACATGTCCAATGTTGACCATACTTTCGGAATTTGCATCTAGAAATATTATGGTTAACTAGGTTTAACCTCTTATCTCGTAAATTCAATTATTTAAACCAAGGATTATATTTTTTGGTCAAAGAATTTAGCGCCGTATATGGGGATTTCTTAGTTAAATTTTTAGTTTCTTCTAGATCTATCACTAACGTAAAAAACAAAAGCAAGAACAAGATCTCCTTTCTTTGTGTGCACAAATCCCAATATGGCAGGTAACATGGAAGAAAGGACGAGAATAATAAGTGACCTCCCAACCAACCTCATGAACGTCATCAATGAAAGCAGTGAAATAGCTGACAGAGACGCAACGCCCAATGCCTCCCCTAGACGAGATGGATCACCTCCTCCTCACTGCAACATCACAAAATCTCTCGGTAAGGGAGCCTCCACAATATGTGGCGGAAGAGACGCCCCCAGCTATAAAAAAAAGCTCCTTGAGGCATGGCTAACTGACACACTCACCAACATCCTCCATAAGTCCGCTCGGAACACGGCTACAAGAAACGCAAGAACTTGCGTCATACAACCAACGGACGAGCAGCACAACCAACTCCCTCCTCTTCCAATGACAGGTATTACTCACAATGTCGTTAATAGTGCAGGCGACGACACTCTCGCAGCCATTCCGAAAAGGATGGAGGAAAGGGAGAATGAGAATAGAGCACTCCTAGACCAAATGAGAGAACACCAAGAAAGGGTCGATAAGCTACCGGCGCCCCTAAGCTCTTGCCGAAGAGAGATGTCGGCCAGTTCGTAGAGCAACCGTATAGTGATGATGCCGCCCCACATGCCATACCAAAAACCTTTAAAATTCCGCCCTACCTCAGGATATATGATGGCACGACTGACCCCGAAGATCATGTGACTCACTACGTCACCGCTGTGAAAGGAAATGACCTCGCCAAAGAAAAAGTATCTTCCATTCTGTTGAAAAATTTCGGTGAAACCCTCACATGAGGAGCGCTGACATGGTATTCGCAACTACCTGCGCATTCCATTGAAACTTTCGAAGAGATGGCCGATAAGTTTGTAACGGCCTATGCTGGGGCCAAGAAGGCCAAAGCAAGAGTAAACGACACATTTGCTATCAACCAGTTTCCGGGAGTGGGATTGAGGGACTTCCTCGCCCGGTTCAACCAAGTAAGGATGACCCTATTGAACGTATCGAAAAGGATGGCGGTCGCAGCCTTCCATAACGGGCTGAGCAGGGATGGTTCGAGGGTGACAAGAAAGTTATTAAGTCGACTGATGAAGTACCCTCCAACCACTTGGGACAAGATACACAACGCATATTATGTCGAGGTCCGAGCAGATAAGGACGACCTCAATGGACCAACTCACCAACTGACCTCGGTATAGGCCGAATCCAGGAAGATCGAAGAAATAATGTCAGAAGAGATCTCGTAGCTCCGCAATCTAACAGGGAAGGACATCAATCGTATGTCAGAACGGTTGTTGCGCCCTCCTCCCGCCACGAAGAAGGCCCGCCTAGACCAAGGACAGGGACTCACCGGAATGAAAGAGGTATGCCCCCTTTATTATCCGCTCACAACTTTTATGGGTGACCTACATAAATAGTCTATGCCTTGGAGAAACTCTGACCAAGGTAAAGTGGCCACAGAAGATGAGGTCATATCCGAGCACCAGAAAGTCAAACGCCCTCTACGAGTTCCATCAAGAACAAGGGCACAAAACCGAAGATTGCATTGCTCTAAGGTAGGAGGTCGTAAACATGTTACGACAAGGACACCTCAAAGAGTTGCTGAGCCACCGGGAAAGGACCAATGTTGTCAGAGGACGCAAACAACACCAAGGACTGCCGAAGCCGCCCTCACCAACTCGCACCATCCACATGAGCATCGGTGGCGGCGACGATGCTTCCATAAACAACGTGAATTTCACCACTACCCACAAGCTCAAACGGTCAATCACCCGCGAACGGTATGACGAACTCGAAGAGAGTATCATCTTCGATAAGTCAGATACCAATGGTTTGGCTTTCCCTCACTATGATGCCCTTGTTATTACTTTATGAGTTTTAGATACCGATGTGAGACGTATTATGGTAGATGATGGGAGCGGCACGTGCATTATCCATCCTCGGGTACTTGCACAAACAAAACGCGAAGATAAGATAGTGCCGCATTGCATCACGCTAAGTGGTTTTAACAATGTAGTTGAGCGAACATCTGGTGAAATCACACTCCTTGTTTTGGCCAGTGGCGTCACTTTGGAAACCACGTTCCATATCATGGACCAAGACACAACGTACAACGCCATAATAGGGCGACCATGGATACATACCACGAGAGTCGTCCCTTCCATCTTATACCAGGTTATTAAGTTCCCGACCCTGTAGGGAATATTCAACATACGAGGGGAACAACACACATCTCGAGAATGCTACCACATCGCCCTAGACAGCATGATCAAATCAACAAATGGAGGACAAAGAAAAAGAGGCATAACAATCAATAGGGTCGAGGTCGATATGTGACGATAACGAGGACGTCATCAGAGACCCTGATATGGTAAAAGTTGCAGGATCGACCATAGAAGACCTCGACCCCGTTCAATTAGACCTCATGAACACAGCAAGAAAGCTTACATCGGTTGCAAACTCCAGGAACCAGGTAAATTGCGTCAATTCTTAACTACTAACGCAGATTTGTTTGCTTTCAGTCATGCAGATATGTCGGGTATCCCAAAGGAAATCGCCACGCACAAACTGAACGTCGACTCATTCCACCCCTCAGTAAGACAGGACAGACGTAAGTTTAACTCCGTAACTAATGACGCGGTACGTGAAGAGGTAGAAAACTGTTGGAGAATGGCTCCATCAGATAGTCGAAGAACCCCCAGTGGGTCGCCAACATGGTCATGGTAAAAAAGAAGAATGGGAAATGGCGAATGTGTGTGGATTTCACAGATTTGAACAAAACAGCCCCAAAAATTCGTTCCCATTACCACATATCGACCAACTCGTTGATGCAACAGCCGTGCAAGAACTACTGAGCTTTTTGAGAGCCTATTCAGGTTATTATCAAATCCCCATGGAAAAAGAGGATCAAGAGAAAACCACGTTCATCACCCATCAAGGGACGTACTACTACAAGGTCATGCCCTTCGGGTTAAAGAACGCGGGGGCGACTTACCAAAGGTTGGTGACAAAGATGTTCAAGGACCAACTCGGTGAAACGATGGAAGTCTATATATATGACATGTTGGTCAAGTCCAGAAGGAAAGAAGATCGTATCAACCACCTGAGAGAAACTTTCGACATACTCAGGCAATACGGAATGAAGCTGAACCCCAAAAAGTTTGCATTTGGCGTGGCCTCAGGAAAGTTTCTAGGTTTCCTGGTATCACAGAGAGGAATCGAGGTCAATCCTGACCAAATCAAAGCCGTCGAGGGGATATCAGAACACTTGACCACTAAAAAGCAGGTTCAAAGGTTGACTAGCCTGATCGCCGCTCAGTCAAGGTTCATTTCACAATCATCAGATAGATGTCATAAATTCTTTGCCGTACCTAAGAAGGATGACGGCCTCTAATGGACCTCGGAGTGCGTCCAAGCCCTGAAAGAATATTTGTTGTCACCACCACTACTTTCAAAACCATAGCCAAGAGAACGTCTCCTCGTTTATCTCGCTGTATCCGAGGTAGCTTTAAGCGCAGTCCTGGTTCGAGAAAACAAAGTACACAATCCCCCATCTATTATATTAGCAAAACATTAGTCGACGCCGAGATGAGGTATCCTCACCTCGAAAAGCTGTCCTGGCCTTAGTCGTACCTTCGCGAAATCTTAGACCGTATTTCCAATGCCATCCCATCTCGGTCGTCACGAATTTCCTCCTAAGAAGCATTTTGTATAAACCCGATCTATAGGGAAGGCTGGCCAAATGGACCATCGAGCTGAGCGAGCACGATATCACATACCAGCCGCGAACAACGATAATGTCACAAGTGCTCACTGACTTCGTCGCCGACTTCAGCGCAAAAGTAATGCCCGAAGTTGAAAGAGAAGCCCCTCAAACTTCCCCCCAAACACAAGATCTCTGGGTCCTATACACCGATGGCACATCTAATGCATCAGGATCCGGATTGGGACTCGTACTTGAAGTCCTAAGAGGTGAAGTAATTTGCCAGTCCGTAAGGTGCCCAGATATGACTAATAACAAGGCCGAGTATGAGGGCGTAATGCAAGTTTGAGACTAGCACTCAAGTACGGAGCACGAAGGTTAAAACTACGATGCGATTCCCAACTCGTAGTCAACCAAGTCACAAGGACTTACCAAATCAAAGAAAAAAGGTTACAAAAATGCCAGACTGAAATCTGCAAGCTGCTGCCCGAGTTTGTTAATGTCTGCTCGACCAAATTCCCCGAGCACAGAACGCTGAGGCAGATGGCCTTGCTAAACTAGCCGCCACCACCAAAAGCATCACAGCCGGAGACAAAAACGTAGTCAACCTCCTCAACTCATCGCTTGATCAAATCGAGGTAAGAACCGTAAGCTTAACTTGGGATTGGCGCAATCGTATTACTACATATTTGAAGGACGGCACAATCCCAGATGCTAAAAAAAAGCTAAAAAATTGAGAATGCAAGCGGCCAGGTACAGTATCATCCACAACGACCTGTATAAGAGAATTTATGGCGGCTCTCTAGCAAAATGCTTGGGCCCAAACCAGATGCGGCGCGTGCTCAAAGAGGTCCACGAGGGCCATTGTGGAGATCACTCTGGCAATCGGGCTCTGGTCAGATGCCTCATACGGGCAGGATATTGCTAGCCCACCATGAAAAAGAAGGTTGCGGACTTCGAGAAAAAATACGAGCAATGCCAAAAATATGCTCTGATGATTCACCAAGCAGGCGAGCACCTCCACTCGGTCACCTCACCTTGGTCGTTCATTAAATGGGGAATGGACATCGTGGGCCCCCTCCCGGCAGGGCAAGGTAACATACGATTCCTTTTGGTTTTAGCTCACTAATAGAAGCAGGAGCATTCAAATACGTGACCAGGAAATGATCGCCTTTATATGGAAAAATATCATATGCTAGTTCGGTCTTCCCAAAGAGATCAGTTGCGACAACGAGCCCTAATTCACGGGGAAAAAGACCACCGAGTTTTTGGAGAAATGGCATATCAAAAGAATGCTCTCGACGCCATACTATCTCGTGGGCAACAAACAAGCAGAGTCCTCCAACAAGTCGATACTGAACAACATGAAGAAAAAGCTTGAAGACACCAAGGGACTGTGGCCGGAGATATGACCAGAGGTACTGTGGGCCTAACGAACAACGCCAAAAATGAGCACAGGAGAGACGCCATACTCTTTGGTCTATGGGACCGATGCAGTAATACCAATCAAGGTCGGAAAGCCCAGCCTAAGGTACTCCCACGAGAGTGGTACAAGAAACAATGAAAGTAGAAGGCAGGAGCTCGACAAAGTCGAAGAACGAAGAGACATGGCCTATGTAAGAATGATCACCCAAAAACAGCAAGCAGAATGCTATTGCAACAAGAAAGCAAGAGTTAGGCCGCTCAATGTCGGGGACTACGTGCTTAAAGCTAAAATACAAACGGGTAAAGACCCACGGGAAGGCAAGCTAGGAACAAACTGGGATGATCCATACAAAATCATGACAAGAGCGAACAAAGGGCCATTCTAACTAGAAATAATGGAAGGAAAGCTACTACCAAATAACTGGAATATTACCCACCTCAAGTACTTTAACTTTTAAGATATAAAGCGTCCCACAAGTTGTACTCTTTTTTCCCTCACTTGAGTTTTGTCCCAATTGGGTTTTCTCGATGAGGTTTTTAACGAGGCGATGAAGGGAACACTTCAAGCCGAAGTACGCAAAGATAGGGCTGGAACGGCTAGTTCATTGCTCGACCTCTCGATCACTCTCCAGGTCAACCAATAAAGGGACTAGATAGATTGGGACAGGGACTGGAACGCCAGCCAATGCCCGTAAACTTGTAAATATGACCAAAGCAACAATGCTTGAAGTTTATTTTTCTCTACAAATGTATGACCAAAGTAGCAATGCTTAAAGTTTAAGGTTTTGACAAACTTTGCACCTATCAGCACATATAAGTAAATTCAGGTTATGTTCGACCTCGGTCGAACTAACACCTACTAGCCCCGACCATAATTAAACTTAGGTTATGGTCGACCTTGTTCGAAGTAACACCTACTGGACCCCGGCCATAATTAAACTTAGGTTATGTTCGACCTTGTTCGAACTAACTCCTACTGGCCATCGGCCATAATTAAATTTAGGGTATGTTCAACCTCGGTTGGACTAATACTTACCAGCCCTCGATCATAATTAAATTCAGGTTATGTTCGACCTCGTTCGAACTAACACCTACTGTCCCTCAGCCATAATTAAGTTCAGGTTATGTTCGACTTGTTCAAACTAACTCCTGCTGGCCCTCGACCATAATTAAATTCAGGTTATGTTCGATCTCGGTTGGACTAACACCTACCGGCCCTTGGCCATAATTAAATTTAGGTTATGTTCGACCTCGCTCGAACCAACACCCACTGGCTTTCGACCATAATTAAGTTTAGATTATGTTTGACCTTGCTCGAACTAACAATCGCTGGCCTTCGACCATAATTAAAAACTTGTTCAAACAAATGCCTACCAACCTCTGGCCGTCATTCGCCATTAAGTGATCACGGTCAAAAAATCAAGGCAACCAAGCGACAGATTAAAAAACATACAAATGCAAAACGAACCACAGGAAGAGAATCAGATACAAAAAACAAAGTTGGCATTTCATACTTGAAATATTTTTTACAAAAGCTCATGAAGAAGCCACCAACTACACGCAAAATATACAAAAAATCGAAAGAGAAAAATACTAGCCACCACCATCACGGCCTTCAACATCCCCGCCGACTTGGCCCTCAAAAGCGTCGCCCCCTGACCATCGACTCCCTCACTATTGCCACCTTCGCCCTCAGGATAAGCAGTGTCATACCAGGCATTCTCCTTGAGCCGGTCCACACCTTCGTCCCCCTCATCCTCACCGGCCTCTGGCGTAGCAGGGTCATACCCGTAAGAGACTCGAGCTTCACAGGCCTTAACACAAACATCTTTGAAGGCAGCCTCAGAAACGGATCCCGCCGCATGCAAATTTCTAAACATATCTAACTGGGCCTCGACATGAATCCACTCCTCATACAACTTTCGAGGAACATTAGGAAAATCTGAAGTATGGGAAGAGGACGATTGTGCCAGTAATCGGGCCTTCTCGAACTCAAGAGCAGCAACTCGGTCGTAGAGGCTCGAAGTCTCTTTCTCCAGCTCTCCAATCCTCTCATCAAGCCGCTATTCTTTAAGCCTTGCCGTCTCCAAGTCATTTTCTTGCTCAGAACGGAGAGTTTGAATCACTACCTCGAGAGATTCCGCCTTCCTCAAAGCCTCCGACCGAGCGAACTTTGCCTTCTCAAGATCCTCTGCCTTCTCGGTGACCTTGCCACTTAGAGCATTAACTCTAAATTGACACTCCTCAAGCTGGGCATGCAGCGAACCACCTAAGCTTGGAGACCGCTGCACTGGGCTTCGACCCCTTTGCTGACTTCGAGCTCTTCCTCCTTACCTCTTAACGTCCCTTCAAGGACGCTAAACTTCTCGATGACCGTCACCAGCTCGTCATCTTTCTCCTTCAACTCATCACGAAGGGCCTGCAAGTTGCCGCCCTCGCCAAAACTCCTGCGAATCTCCCGGTACTTCCCGCGGTACTCAAAATATTTATGCTCCAACTTCTCAAATATTTTCTTACGCTTCTCTACCCTTCCAGCGCTTTCAATCTCCAAAATCATGGTCTGCAAACATAAGAAGAAAAAGAAGGAAAGCAAAAATAAGGACGCCCCACCAACAAAGGCAAAACACAACAAAAACACACTACAGTTAGAAAGACGAAGCCCTAAAATACTCACCCTGAGGGTAAGTCCGACTATGCTCCTCGACAGAGTAACACATCCAGCTCTCGGAGGGTTTCACCTTCCATGTCGTAACAAAGAGGTCTGAGGGAGGGGACTACGTTATCCAAATTCTTCAATAGGTGTGGATTGCAATGGTCCTCGTAGACCCCTCCAACCTCACCTCGAGTTGGGTAAATCATTGCTTCATCATCTTCAGGTTAGCAACATCAACGTCTAAACCTGTCTCATAACCATCTTTGGCAATGCCTTTTTCTCTTCCATCTGCTAGTAAAGAAATATCATCAGTTGGCTGCGAGGTCGACCGCCCCTCTTGCCGCAAAGAATCAGAAGCTCCAGCGGCCGGCCTTTCGGCCTCCGCCATCACAGAAGGGATAGACATACCTTCGTCGGCCTCCGCTGATCTCAGAATCTCAGATGCTAGTCCAACATTATCTTCAAGGACAATGGTCGCCATCTCAAAATGGGTAAAGTCATCCATCACAGAGTCCACGGCCCGGGCAACCCCGTCGCCAACACAACTGATCTCCTCTTGCGGGGTATCAGATCTCCATCACCCAGTAGTGGTTCCTCCTCTTCGTCCACAAGATGATACAAAGGGGAAGTCGAAGGTTCCACCGCTGAAGTATCTGCAGTTAGAGGAATTGACGTTGAAGTAGCAGGTGGGATCGAGGAGCGAGCAGAATAAGCCACGATCGCAGAAGGGGTTTGGAAATTTTCGAAGGAAGTTGTTACCCATAACCTAAGGAACATAAATATATGATTATCACTAAGTTTCATGGTCAATTTCGTGGTAAAAATCTCATTCTTGTCAAACCCTAGATTTTTCATCTAACCCATGATTTCTACCAATTTTCATGTTGGAATCTACCCAAAATTTATGTATTGAACTCACAATAGGTGGAAGTTACTTACCTCCAAAAGCTAGGTGGAAATCCCTCTCAAAATGCTCCAATAATCGTCCAAAGAGTGAGAGAAAATGAGTGAAAATGGCTCAGCAATTTTCACACCTGCTGTGCGTGGACCGTACGTACGGTCCTGCTTTTGCGGACGAGGGTCCGCTTCTGTAGAGTTGGGCTGGGCCGGCTGGGGCCGCACCTACGGACGGATACCCGCTTCTGCAAAAAAGGAGCTGCATATGCGGAACCTAGGCTCCTCTCCTTAGGCCGCATCTGCGAGGCTCCAACCGCACCTGCGAGCTCGCACCTGCAGCTGACCAACCACAGGTGCGGTTATGACAGCAGCTGCAGCTTCAGCTCTTGCTCAAATTTTCAACTTAGTCTGAGCCTCGTCTGATTGACGCTCGAGGCCTTCGGGGCCCTGCCCGAACATAGCAACAAGTTTGGAATCACACAACGGACTCGCTCGAACCCTTGGAACGCCCGAAACAACATTAAAACTAAGAATCATACCCTAAAACCAATTGAATCAAACTTATGAACTTCAAGTTCTTCAATCTACTTCCAATATGCCGAAACGTACTTATACCACTCGGAATGATACCAAATTTTGGGTGCAAGTCTTAAATGACATTACGGAACTATTCCCGATCTAGGAATTCTGTTTAGACCTCGATATCACCAAAACCCGCTCTAAACCAAATTTAAAGAACTTCTAAAAATCTTCAAGAACCAATTTTCACTATTAGTCGCCAAAACGCTCCCGGGTCGTCCAAAACCCAATCCGGACATACTCCCAAGTCCGAACTCATCATACGTACCTAGTTGAACCATCAAATTCCGATTTCGAGGTCGTTTACTCAAAATGTTGATCGAAGTCAAACTTGGCCTTTTAAGCCAACCTTAAGGAACCAAGTGTTCTGATTTCAACCCAAACTCTTCCGAATCCCGAACCAACCATCTCTGCAAGTCATAAATCAGCAAAAGTAAGTACGAGGAGTCTTATTTAGGGGAACGAGGTTCTAGAAAGCAAAACGATCAGTCGACTCGTTACATTCTCCACCTCTTAAACCATTACTTGGCACCACTATAGAAGAGGCAAATCCAACCAAAAGACGCACACAGAACGACGCAACGCATCGGGAAAACGCACTATAATGACGTATGACGTCACTTTGAACAAGGAACAACATAACCCCAAAAGTTGCGGCTTATGAAAGGCCACGTTGCCAGCTCGCCTCAAACATCACAACCCGACCCACTCGTCCAATCATCTCGACCACGACAAACAGGATCCGCTCATCAAGCCTGCCTTAGGCCGGCCTCAATAAGGGACTAACTGTATGGGCCGAAATCTACATGATAATATTTGAAATAAGATTACCCTAAAGGAAGAAATCTAGAGTCGTCATTAGCCGAGGTGGGCCAAGAAGCAGAAATACTCGTAGCCGAAGAGTCAACGGGAGCCGTGGTCGAGATGTCGACAATGGTCGAGGTCGAGCATCACTCATGAAGGTGTATCAGCTAGTTTTTGAAATAAGAATATTAAAGGAAATATTCTCTACAATTTGTACTATTATGGTTTGTTAGAAATAATGTGGGGCACGTGAGATTCATCTGTAAAAGAACAAACTTTTGACTTAATATTTTCTCTCTTACTAAGAAACATGCATGACCTTTTCATCAAGATTCTTGTCCGAATTATTCCATACTTTCTATCAGATCCGAGAATAATTCGAACATTCAAGGATTTGTCTGTCAATCATTATTGTCGGGAGGGACAATCACCTAGTTCATCCTTTATTGGGTGAATCACTCCTTCTATTTACTCAAATGCCATTTATTGCAATTCATTGTTATTAGATGTTCTATTGTTGCTCACACTATTTGGAATAATTATTGCATATCAGTATAATATCTCTCCCGGATCTGTCCAACGTTGACCATACTTTCGGAATTCGCATCTAGAAATATTATTGTTAACTAGGTTTAACCTCTTGTCTCGTAAATTCAATTATTTGAACCCATGATTATAGGTTTAACGTTGACCATACTTTCGGAATTCGCGTATAGGTTTAACCTCTTATCCCTTCAATTTGCACCCTTTCACATACTTATGAGAAAGTCTCATGTTTTTCCTTCATGCCTTGACCATGTTGCAATGATGATCTTGCCAATGGATAAGCAGAAGAGAATTCCAATTTGTTGCATCAGCGAAAGCCAGAGATTTTTTTTTTTTTTAAATTCTAAAGGCTTCTATGGTGAAAGGAGAAATAACTCAGCATGATTATGTATTAACCTCTCTGCATAGATAATAAAAATATTACTCTAACCTAAGGATAAGTTTCTAATGAAAGGCTGTTTGTAGGCATAGTTTTTTAGTTAATTAGGATATTTAGATTTTTAATTAAGAAAGGCAAAACAATAATTTAACTTTTAGATTAAGGGGTTCCTCCTTTAGTTTAAGGAGAGTAAAACAATATTTTAACTTTTGGATTAAGGAGTTTTTATTTCTAATATAATATAGAATATAGATAAATAACGACCTGTCCAAGGAATTACATTCAAGTATTAGTTTGGTTTTTTCTTGCAGGATTGGAATAGATAAGTTTTTAAGAGTTTAACGTCTTAAATGGGATTATCATATATTTTTTCCCTCATATATTGGTTTAGTTTAAATTACAAAAGTATATCTATTTAATAGAAAATGTGATCTAAAATTTTTAAATTGAGTCAAATCAATATAATTAACGATTCAGTGGTTGAAAATTAGCCTTCATGATACAATTGAAGGAGGTCGGTAAGCTTTTTAATTAAAACGTGAAAATCAATTGCCACTTTTGAAAGAATAAACTTTTCTCCTGCAAAAGTTTGTCATTATACCAAACAACAATTTTGTACTTTGTCACTTTTATACTCCTTATATACAAAAGATATTCTGGACTTTAGGAACATAATGCCACTCTATTTTTTTTGTTTTTTTCTGTAACTAAATTTCTTTCCCATTGTAACTCTTTGTTGACGTCATCTCTCATTGTTGTTTCCAGCTAATTCAAACTATAGGGTTTTAGGATCGAATTTATTGGACTATTAAATGTAGTTACAGTATTTAATTTCAATTTATATCCGCTGGGCGCTGGCTACTTTTAAATCATTTACAAAAAATATTAGAGCCGGTTTGGAAAGTCATTTTGAAAATGAATTTGGGTGTAATTGGATGTAATTATATAGTTTGGCATGTTTGTTTGATCAAGTAATTACTTGGTCAGCATGTAATTGAGTGTAATTGGAGGGGTGTAAAAGCACTTTTCAATTCTCAAGGGGAGGTGGGAATTGGTAGTAATTACACTCTGTAATTACAAGGTTACTTTTTAGTTTCTTTCATTTCTGTTTTTATTTTAATATATTTTCTTTATAACTTTTTATTTCTATTATTTTAATTTTTTAATTTTATTTTTACTTTTTAATACCTTTTGAAATTTTAAAATATATTTTTCGCCGGGCTCAGTTTGGACTTTCCAGTCTCGTTCCCTTTAATTGCACGAGATAAGGAAAACGAGATATCAAATTATCTATTTCTCTATCTCTACTTCTTGTGATTCCATGTAAATGCTTATATTTTATTTTTTATTTTTTATATTTTTTTATTTTTTGAAACTATATCTCCTAATATTAGAAATAATGAGTTATTAACAAACTTGACATATAATGAGTGATGCAATTAAAGTGGGATTTATTTGTTGAATGTGGTTATAAACTTATCATGTTTTAATCTTAAGTTACAGTGGGACTTACTATTAACATATATTAAACTTTTTTTAAAAAAATTTTAAAATGTGTTATATTCATGGTTCCAGTTTACTTGTTTTAGTAGTAGTGGCTCACATTGTCTGTTGTTCATTTTTTAGTTAGAATTGATAGATTAGTTTTGTCAAATATTTGAATAATATTATGACATTGTATTTATAAATATTAACTTATTTTATTAAACATGATTTCCATGATGTTCTTACAAAACGTATATTTTTAATTTTTGTAAGTATCTAAACTAAATATTGTTAATTTTAAAAAAAAATTGTTTTTACAATACTAGTTATAAATATATGATTACTAAATTAATGTATATTCACGAAAAAATATACATCTTAAGTATCAAATATAATATCATTTATACTTAAAAAAATATATAGGCATATATTTATTATATTGACTTTTAAGTTTAGATAATTGCTTAATTCAAAATTTAATCTAATGTAATTACACTTGTGCAACCAAACAGTAAACTTGTAATTACACTATGACAAACAAACAGGTCGTCGTAATTACGCAAATGTGTAATTACTAGATTATGTAATTACTACCTGAGTCTGTTTGGAAAGCCACCTTGTAATTGGAATGGGTGTATTTACTAGGGTAGTAATTACACGATTGTGTAATTACGATAGCCTGTTTGTTTGTCATAGTGTAATTACAGTTTGTAACTACAAGTTTACTGTTTGGTTGCACACGTGTAATTACACAGTTAGATTAAATTTTAAACTAAATAATTATCAAAACTAAAAATTAATATAATAAATATATACCTATAAGATTTTATAAGTATAAATGATAATATATTTGGTATTTAAGATGTATATTTTTTCGTGAATATGCATTAATTAATAATCATATATTTATAACTAATATTGTTAAAATAATTGATATATATTTTAAATAAATAATATTTAGTTTAGATACTTACAAAAACTAAAAAAATATACGTCATGGAATTCATGTTTGATAAAATAAATTAATATTTATAAATATAGTGTCATAACATTATTCAAATGTTTGACAAAACTAATCTACCAATTCTGACTAAAAAATGAACAACATGCAATGTCAGTCTATACTACAAAACAAGTAAATTGGAACCATGAATATAACACAATTTCAAAAATTCAAAAAAAAAAAAATAGTTTAATTTATGTCAAATTCCAACATACTAATAGTAAGTCCCGCTGCAACTTAAGATAGGAAACATGATAAGTTTATAACCACATTTAACAACAAAGTTTCACTTTAATTGCATCACTCATTATATGCCAAGTTTATTAATGACTCATTATTTCTAATATTAGGAGGTGTAGTTTCAAAAAATAGAATAATAAAAAAAATAAAAAAAATAAAATATAAGCAATTACATGGAATCACAAGAAATAAAGATAGAGAAATAAAAGATAAATAATGTACAAAGAAAATATATTTTAAAATTTCAAAAGAAATTAAAAAGTAAAAATAATAAAAATAAAAAGTTATAAAGAAAATAAATTAAAATTAAAATAAAAAGAAAAGAAACTAAAAAGCAACCTTGTAATTACACAGTGTAATTACCACCAATTCTCACCTCCTCCTTGAGAATTGGAGAGTGTAATTACACCCCTCCAATTACCCCCAATTCCATGCTGACCCAGTAATTACTTGACCAAACAAACATGCCAAACTGTGTAATTACACCCAATTACACTCAAATCTAATTCCAAGGTGGCTTTTCAAACAGGCTCCACCAATTCCAATTACAAAATGGCTTTCCAAGCAGACTCTTTGAGAAAACAATAAAGTGACAACTCTTAAGCAAACTTCGGTTGCGATTTATGCCAGAGAAATAAAAATATCATAGAGTCGTTGTACCATATGCATTAATGAATGTACCCCTCCAGCAGTTAAAAATTGTTTTCGTTTTCCTCCTTTGCCGTATACAATTAATTAGTAATAGGTATTATTTAAACATAGAGCTACTGATTGAGGGAATATGCCTTTTCGTTAACGAGGTATCTTTGCTTAAAATAGAAAAGACCACGGTAAGAGAGTTCAAATATACTCATTTTGTTTGTTTCTTAAATCCATTAACTATTTCGTAGTTTTTAAAATAATTGTCTCAAATTATTTATCATTTTAGAAGTTCAAGACAAAATTAATTGTTTTTTTCCCTTTTTTACCCTTAGTAATAATTGTTCTTGAAAATGGAGATAACACATAAATAGAATAAATATTCAATGAACAGAGATTATATTGTATGATATAAATAAGGGTAGACTAGTCCAATCACTTTCCTAATTAATAGTATTTTTTAAGGGACGTGTAAAAGAGAAACACGACACATAATATGAGACGGAGGAAGTATTGCTTTTGTTCATGTGTGTCCGTTATTGCCATAAAGTGATAAATTCTATTGCAATCACTACAAGAAATCTGGGCAAAACAGTCCAAAAAAAGTTGGTCGGTAATAGCCAATATTCGTTCAAAACGCGACCATTTACGTATGGACTGTATTTTGAAGGTCGGAAGGGCATACCGACCAAAGTTGGTCAGAAATTACCAACCAACTTTGATCGGTCAATTAAATTCAAAAAAAAATATTTGCCGAAAAAAAACGACCAAAGTTTGTCGGTTTTTTAATTATGTAATTAAAAAATACACCATCTTGTGGGACTATACTGGGTTGTTGTTAAAAAATACACCATCTAGGAATCGAGGGGTCTGTACTATGGTAGGATATTATTCTACCACTAGACCATTGGTGCATTTTGTTTTAAGACTATCTTTTATTTCATTTATACTCTTTAATTGTATTTTCGCACGAAAATAACCGATTAAAGTTGGTCGGTTTTATTAAAAAATAAAATTACCGACCGAATTCGGTCGGTTTTTAAAATGACCGGCCGAATTAACCGACCGATTTTGGTCGATTTTTTAATATTAATTTTAATTTATTTTAAATGAAAAACCGACCAAAGTTGGTTAGTTTCTTGAACAATAAACTTCGCGGGACCTCAAAAATAGTTTCTCGCATTTTTGCGCCAAAGAAAACCGACCAAAGTTGGTCTGTAATGAAATATTTTGAAAAACCGACCAACTTTGGTCGGTTTTTTGACTGTTTTTTTGACCGACCAAAATTGATCGGTTGACCGTGGTCAGTTTTTACCGAATTTTTAGTAGTGAATCTTTTTGTGATCAAGTGTGTCTTTTTTGCAATTTATTTATGTTTCAATTTTGCATGTAGCTTTTCGATTTTATCAAACGTAACGTCCTTGAAAGGCCAACTCAACGTCTTAAAACTAAAATAAAACGAAACTAATCTATTATCGTGTCAATACACTAATAAATCAACCTTTTCTCAGCGCCAACGTTTTTACTATGCAATTGCAAGTTTACAACAACAATAATGCCACGCCCACTTTCTCCCCTATATCCTTATTCCTAATCTTGCCCAACCTAGTATGCCCACACATCTATCGAAATATCCTCATTTCGGCTATGTTCATCTTCTAGATATGGGTGTTCTTGACTGGTCAGCATTCTGCCCCATACAGCATAGCCGATCTAATCGCCGCCTTATAGAACTGACCTTTAAGTTTTGGTGGCACATTCTTATCACACAGGATGCTAGCCTCCATTTCATCCACCCGACCCCTGTATGGTGTGTGACTTCCTCGTCAATCTCTTCGTCCCCTTAGATAACTGGCCCGAGATACTTGAAACGTCCTCTCTTGGGGATGACCTGTGAATCAAGCCTCACGTCTACATCTTCTCCCCCTGACACTATGTTGAACTTGCACTCTAGGTACTCCGTCTTCGTCCTGCTCAACTTGAAACCCTTAGACTCTAAGGTCTGTCTCCAAACCTCCAACTTTTCGTTGACACTTCCTCGCGTCTCATCAATCAGTACTATGTCGTCAGCAAATAATATACATCATGGCACCTCCCCTTGAATATGACGCATTAGAGTGTCCATCGCCAAAGTAAATAAGAACGGGCCGAGCGTGGATCCTTGGTGTAACCCCATCCAGCAATTGTAAGTTTACGAGTTTGATAATTATAGAGTATATTTAGAAGAATAAAATCAGTTAATATACAAGATGATATGATTTCATGAAGTCGAAATAGTCTTTTAGCCAATGGATAATCTGTTGAATAATAGCATTGTGGGTAAACGAGTGACGACCCGATAGGTCGTTTTGAGCACTAGCCCTTATTTCTGTATTTTGAGACCTCTGTTAGCTTTGTTTGATATTTTTTGATTTGCGTGCATGGTCTGTGTCACTTTTTGAAAAGCTTTTATATGAAAATCTGAAGAAAATATGATTTTTAGCTTTAAAAATAACTTGAGTTTACTACAGTCAACATTTTGTAAAACGACCTCGGACCGGTATTTTGATAATTTTGGTAGGTCCGTATCGTGATTTTGGACTTGGGCGTATGCCCGGAATTAAAATCGGAGGTCCCTAGATTGATTTGATTCACTTTGCTGAAAGCTAGTACTTTGAAAGTTTGGAAATTTCCGAAGTTTAACCGTAAGTTGACTTTATGGCTATCGGGTTGGGATGTCGGTTTCGAAAGTTGGTACAGGTTTATTTTACTATTTAAAACTTGTCTGCAAATTTTGGTGCGAAACAGAGTTGATTTGATAGGATTCGGACGATCGGTTATGAATTTGAACGTTCTTGAATTTCTTTAAAAATTTCATGCATTTTGAAATCTGATCCGTAGTTCTAGGCATTGTTTTGGTCTTTTCATCGCGCTATCTAGTTCGTATGATGTTGTTACACTTGTGTGCATGTTTGGTTTGGAGTCCGAGGGGCTTGGGTAGTTTCAGACAGGCTACAGATCATTTTTTGGACTTAGAGTTGCTAGTTTCAGCTGTTTGATGGTGTCTGATGTTTTGTGCTTCGCGATCATGAAGCTACTCTCGATATCTGAAGGGGAAACTGGGTTGGGGGGGGGGGGGAAGGGGGGGGGAGGATTCCTTCTACATGAACGCAAGGATGCAGTCGCGAACGCGAAGCAGTGGAGGGATTACCCTTCGCGAACACGACCTCACTCACGCGAACGCGATGGGTTATGGGATTCTGGGGGGATTCAGGCAATACTCTAGGCGAATGCGAGCCTAGGCTCGCGAATGTGAAGCCAGGGGTGAGGCCATCATGAAAACAGAGAGTTTCTCGCGAATGCGAAGGCCATTTGGGCTGCTGTGCATCGCGATCGCGTTAGGTGCTTCGCGAACGCGAAGAACACCTGACGCCAAGTGATTTAAACTTATAAAAATCGAGATTCTTCTCATTTTTCACCATTTTCAAGTTTGAGCTCGGCCTAGAGGCGATTTGGAAAATATTTTCATCCCCACTTCTCTGGTTAGTAGATTTTTACTTGTTTCCTTATATTTCCATAATCAGCCGTTAATTTTTAACCTTTAATCTAAGCCTTTTCATGGTAGAAATTAGGGATTTAGGTAGAAATTGCAGATTTTGAGAAATTGAGATTTGGACCTCAAATTGAGGCCGGATTACGAAACTAATCACTTAATCAGGCTCGGGGGTGAATGAATAATTGGGTTTTGGTTTGAATCTCGAGTTTTGACCAAGCGGGCCTGGGGTTGACTTTTATTGACTTTTCCAAAATCATTAAAGATTGAATCTTTTTTACCCGTGGGTAGTTTCTAAAGCCTATTTTGACTTATTTGAACTATATTTGGTTAGATTTGATTGGTTTGGAGGCTAACCCTAGAGGAAAAGCCACGGTTGAGCATTGATTTGGTTGCCCAGTGAGGTAAATGTTGTGTCTAACCTTGACCTGAAGGAATTAGGAATTCTTGAACTATGTGTTATGTGAATTATGTGGGAAACATCATATATACGAGATGACGAGTGTATATACGCCGTCATGATATTTATTTCCATATTTTTTTTTCATGATATATCTTGCTTCATACCTTAATTGTTACATGCCTTTATTTGAATTCTATGCCATAACTGTTACTTATCATTAAATTGTTCCATTTGTCTTAATTTGTCCGTTGCTCGCATAACTCCATGCTTATTTGCTACTTGCCCTTACTTGCTTTAATTGCATACCTTAATTGTCACATGCTATACTTGTTCTATTGTTTTGTACTATTTGTTACATTCTATAATGTGGTTTCACTTGCGCGAGTTGTTTAGTTGTTAGATATCGATGAATTGGTAATGTTGAGACTTCGAGTTGTTTGACATTCTTTGATTATTATGTGGTTCTGCATTGCCTTGCACATTTACCCTCTTGATGTAGAAATTCTTGTAAATTTGGTTGTTGAATTGTTTATTTTGATGATCGAAATTGTTTGAGGAACGGATTGCACGCCGCAACAGAAATTGAAAGGTAATGAACTGAAATGGTGGAATAAGAACGGATTATGATATGGACATATGATGATATGGTGAGATCGGGTTGCAAACCGCAACGGATTGCTTATGTGGTACTTGTTTGTGATTGTTGAATTAGCCATAGTATTGTGATATGGGACTATAAGACTTGTTATTTTGGGCTCTCTGGTAGTTGAATTTTGAGTTTATTTTCATGAGTTAATTGCTTTACTTGCACTTCATGTTTTCCTATTATTATTATTATTATTATTATTATTATTATTATTATTATTATTATTATTATTGTTGTTGTTGTTGTTGTTGCGTATAGGTTATTGTAAGTGGCTCGCCTTAGTCTCGTCACTACTTCGTCGAGGTTAGGTTCAGCACTTACAGAGTACATGAGGTTGGTTGTACTCTTACTACACTCTTCACTTCTTATGCAGATACCAGAGTTGATCCTAACAGAGCATATTGAGATTGCTCGGATCCAGCTATTTGTGGAGACCTGAGGTATAGCTGCATGGCATCCGCAGCCCTGAAGTTCCCTTCTATGTCATTATTTTTGCTTATTTAGATTCAAACAGTTGTGTTTATTCAGACTATTATCTGTAGCACTCTTGACGCTCATGTATTTGCTGTTGATATTATTTATTGGTAATGCAAAGTCAAAGATTTCTTTCTAGTCCTTTTTCCCTCTTTACTTCTTTGTCTTTCACAGTGCCCCTCATCTATTGTGGAAAGTTTCTTTCTTCTCTTTATATTGAATTACTCTTTATTGGGCTTGTAAAGAAATAGTAAAAGGGAGTGGTCTCGCGCACATGAGAAATTGGTCCTGAAGGCAAAACGGGTCGATTTGCCCCTACGCGCGAGATATACGTGAGGCCTAATCCAAATCTGGCTTTGCTAAAATTATTTCTTTATGTTTTGAGCTTACTAGAGAATTGTCCAAATACATGCTTACCATAATACGTCCAAATTCATTCTCCTTGAATTGAATTTTTTAACGTCCCATTATTTCTTTGTAACTGCCATGCTTTAATTTTTGTAACAGCTGTGTTTAATTTTTATAATAGTTTTAGTTAATTTTTTGTAACAGCTCCATCTTTAATTTCTGCAACAGCTACAAATTAATTTCTTCACCTGTAACTGTCCAACAGCTTTGCCTACAAAAGGCAGTCTTCTTTGCGAATCATCCAACACAGAAAACACCTTCGTCTTCTCTTCTTTCTGTGCAATTATTTCCTGTCAATTCCAAACTTCCAGCCACAAGTGCACATGTTTGGAGGTGCTGTGGAACCTTGGTGAGCAACCGGTTCTACGATTTGCACCCAGTCGGCCCGAAATCGCTTTGAAAGCAGTGGCTTGCCACGACACAGTATTTTTCGATAAGTTGTTCTTCTTCCTTTTTGTTCTTGGTCAATATTATCTACTAATTTTTCTTACAATATGAAAGCGACTTTTACATATAATATTGACTAATCGCTACCACTTTGAACAAAACACTTCCTGACCTGTCAAAGCTTGAGCCTTTTGATGGAAACAATTATATGAATTGGTCTCATACACTTTTAATTTTCTTTGAACAATTAAAAGTTAATTTTCTTTGAGAGTACCTGGATCTGCACATGAAAAACATGCGCAGAAAGGGCATGAGTACACCACAACGGTACTCAGTAAGTGCCAAGCCTAACCTCGGTCGGGTAGTGACGAGGAAAGTCAGGGCCCTACTGAGGTTAAATGAAATACAAGGTATAACAGTATAGAATAAGACAGTATAGTTAAGTGCAACAGTAAGAAGTAACACATGATAGAAAGAATGACAACAGTTATAACAGAGACAAAATAATCACGGAAAGGAATACAGCTCACACAGAGATAACAACCGGGGATCTCCCAGGATACTGTCCTGTAGTCCCAAATATAAATATCTAGTGGATCTCCCGAGATACCGTCCCGTAGTTCAAATGTAAATATCCAGTGGATCTCCCGGGATACCGTCCCGTAGTTAACTCATAGTGCGGGGATCTACCGTATCCCGATTCGTAGTCCCAAATATAAATACTCAGTACTGGGGGAATCTACCGGGTGCAGTCCCGTAGTTCCAATGTAAAAGTGCTGGGGGATCTCCCGGAATACAAATCCGTAGTCCCAAAGTAAACATACAGGGGGATCTCCCGGGATACCGTCCCGTAGTCCCAAAGTAAATACACAGCAGCAACACGAAGAATACTCAATTCAATCAAATTTCACACCAAGGTAAAACAGGTATTTCTAACCTAGCATGCTGCACATAATCCAAATAAGGCAGTTGAGCAAATAAGCAATTAAGTCAATTAGACATGCTTCCCTAAGCTAACAACAGACTTAAATTGCAAATAGTATAAACAGGAAAGGAAACACAATTTTAGTTACTTAATGAAAATCGAATTTTCAACAATTAGCACAAGTACGCACTCGTCACCTCACGTACAAGGCATTTCAAATATCAACAATACCAAATCCTAAGGGGAGTTCCCCCACACAAGGTTAAGCAAGCCACTTACCTCGAACCGACTCAAAATCAACCCGAAGCCACGCTCTTGCCACGAGTACTCGACTCCAAATGGCCCGAATCTATTCAAATAAATTGAATAATGTAAATAACACTTCAAGTAACTAATTCAACTAATTAATTCTAAGCTAATACGCAAAATTAGGAAAAATAACCAAAACGCCCCTCGAGCCCACGTCTCGGAATCGGGTAAAATTTACATCAATGGAACCCTATCTTCCCACGAGTTCATGCATATCAAATTTACCAAAATCCAACCACAAATGACCCCTCAAATCCCAAATTCTAGGTCTCCAATTCCAAGCCCTAGTTTCTTCAATATCTACCCCCAAATTTTTCATAAATTTCAAGCCTAATCAATGAAATAACACCATATGAACGAGTTTTATGTTCAAAAAAATCTTACCTCAATGAAGTTCCCTCTGATTCCCTCTTCAAAATCCCCCCAAAAGCTCCAAAAACCGTTTTAAAATGTGAAGAAAGTCTGAAAATCGCGAAGGATGAAATATATACTCTCTGACCCAGGGATTCTGCACCTGCGGTCCTTTTTCCACTTCTGCGGGGCCGCTTCTGTGGCCAAAACTGCCTCACCTGCGGATTTTCACTTAACGGTCTGGACCGCACCTACGGTCACACTATCGCACCTGCGCCATCGCAGATGCATCCTTAAGCCCGCTCCTGCGGCTCCTCCTGACTCCCTCTTGGCCGCTTCTGCGGCTTGCTTCCGCATCTACGGGAGTCGCACCTGCGGCTTCCCAACCACAGATGCGGTTATGACAGCAGCTATAAACTTCAGCTGCAATTCCCAATTTCCTAACTTTCCGTCAACCATCCGAAATCACCCCGAGGCCACCGGGACTTCAACCAACAGCACGAACAAGTCATATACCACTACCCAAACTTATACCAATCTTCAAAACACCTCAAACAACGTCCAAACACCAAATCATCATCAAATTCAAGCCTAGAACTTCAAAAACTCTCAATTTATGCTTTCGATCAAAAAGTCTATCAAACCTCGTCCGAATAACCTAATATTTTGCACACACGTCACATTCAACACTACGGAGCTACTCCAACTTCCGAAATTTCATTCCGACCCCGATATCAAAATCTCACTATCGAACCGGAAACTTCAAAAATTCAACTTTCGGCATTTCAAGCCTAGTTAAGCTACGGACCTCTAAAACACAATCCGAACACGCCCCTAAGCCCGAAATCACCCGACGGAGCTAACGGAACCAACGGAATTCCATTCCGAGGCTGTCTTCACATTGTTCCGACTACGGTCCAAATTCTAAAACTTATACTCTCATTTAGGGACTAAGTATCCCAAAACTCTCCGAAACTCCAAATAAATCCTCCCGGCAACTCACAATAGCAGAAACAAACACGGGAAATGTAGTTAATAGGGGATCGGGGCGTTAATTCTTAAAATAACTGGCCAGGTCGTTACACAACAAGACAAGCCAAATATATGACAATTAAAGTATACAAGTTAGACAAGTAAGGCAAGTAGCAATTAATCATGGAATCATGGAAGAAACGAACATTTCAATACAAGAGTAATTAATGATAAGTAAGAGGTTATGGCATAGAAAGCAACTAAAGCATGTAACAATTAAGACATGGAATAAGATAACTAATAAAATACGGGAAAACATGGAAACAACTAATTTGACGGCGTATATACACTTGTCACCTCGCATATACGACGTTACACACGTAATTCACATAACATATAGTTCAAGGATTCTTAATTCCCTTAAATCAAGATTAGACCCAACACTTACCTCGCTCCGCAAGTAAATCAAAGCTCAACCGGGGCCTTTCCTCTAAAATTTGCCTCCAAACCAATCGAATCCGACCAAAATCGACTCAATGTTAACGAATAATGTGAGGGAAATCAATTACAATACGTAAAGATAAGATCTTTACACTTTCCGTAAAAAGTCAACAAAATTCAACCCTGGGCCCGCTTGGTCAAAACCCGTGATTCAGACCAAAACCCAATTATCCATTCACCCCCGAGTCCGATTATGTGATTAGTTTCAAAATCCGACCTCAATTTGAGGTCTAAATCTCAATTTTACAACCCCCCAATTCTTCCCAAATCTCTAATTTTCTACCATGAAAGAGCATAGATTAAGGTTAGAAATCAATAGGTGTTGATGGAAATGGAAGAAAACAAGTTAAAGTATACTAACCTATGAAATGGTGATGAAACTTCTCTTCAAAATCGCCTCTAGGCTGAGCTCTAATGTGAAGATGGTGAAAAATGGGTGAAATCCCAATTTTTGGAAGTTGGGCGTCAGGTGTTCATCGCGTTCGCGAGACACCTGACATGATCACAAAGTAGCAGCGGCAAAAGGCCTACGCGTTCGCGATAGCTCTTTCCCCCTGGCCATCGTGTTCGCGACCCTATAATCGCGTTCGCGTACAACAAGCAGCTGGTCCCCCTTTCCAGGCCCATACACTTCGCGTTCGTGTAGCTTTGGTCGCGTTCACGAAGGGTGATCCCACCATTGCTTCGCGTTCGCGACCCAAGCCTCGCGTGCGCATAAAGAAAATTCACACCTGCCCAGGTTACTCTTTGCGATCGTGAGAGTAGCTTCGTGATCGCGAAGAAGGATGCACCAGACATCAGCTGACCTCAGAAACCAACATTCTTCTAAGTTCAAAATCATCCGTAGCCTATTCGAAACTCACCCGAGCCCCCGGGCTCCAAACCAAACATGCACACAAGTGTAATAACATCATACGAACTTGATCACGCGATCAAAATATCAAAATAACACCTAGAACTATGAATCGGACATCAAAATGAATGATACTTTTAAAGAAATTCAAGAACATGCGATTTTACAACTGGGCGTCCGAATCACGTCAAATCAACTCCGTTTTGCACCAAACTTTGCAGACAAGTCATAAATACTGAAATGAACCTATACCAAGTTACGGAACTGAAATCCGAACCTGGTAGCAATAAAGTCAACCTACGGTCAAACTTAGGAATTCTTTACACCTTTAAACTGCTAGTTTTCAACATATTACGTTAAATCAAGTTAGGGACTTCCGAATTTGATTCTGGGCATATGCCCAAGTCCCAAATCAAGATACGAACCCACCAAGACCATCAAAATACTAATCCGGGTCTATTTCTATAAAATGTTGACAGTAGTCAACTTAATTTATTTTAAAGGCTAAATTTCACATTTTTATCAATTTTTCACATAAATTTTTTTCGAAAGAGACATGGATTGCACACACAAATTGAGGAAGGATAAGCGAATCTATTAGAGGTGTCTGAAGCTTTATTAGAGGCTTCATATACTAGAGTTAGTTAGACAGAGTCGCAAGCTTTCATGATAAGCAATGTTGTCTACATATATGTTTCAGACGTGTATTAGTATTTTTGCACTTTGATTTATATCATTCAGACTCTCAGTATATCAACATGTATTAATTTATCTTCCACACTCAGTATTTTATGATATCACATGTTGATTTAGCTAACCAGTTGGTTCGCTCAGTCACATGTAATCAGGCACCAGGTGCCGTGGTACGTCCAAGCCCAGGTTCGGGGCATGACATTTATGTCTTTGAATGATAGTTCTATTTGTGAATCTAGAAATGTAGAATTTTTTGAGCATGTTTTTCCATTGAAAAATAACTTGCCTAATGATGTGCCTAATAATGCTTCTACATCTATATCTGTTAATACGCATATTGTACCTTCTTCTAGTGTTACTGCTAATTAGCATGAATATGAACTTAGAAGGAGTAAGATACGTAGAATTGAAGCTAGCTTTGGTCCTGACTTTATCGCTACTTTCTTGACTGAAAATATTGATCTTGATGTTTTGAGTGATGAATTAGGGTCAATCTATTTAATAGAAGAAGACCCTAAGACTCATAATGAAACAATGAGGTCAATAGATGCTAGTTTTTGGAAAGAGGCCATTAAAAGTGAATTAGATTCTATAGTTTCTAATCACACTTGGGACTTGTCTGATTTGCCTAAAGGTTGTAAACCTATAAGTACCAAGTGGATATTTAAGAAGAAATTGAGACCTGATGGTACAATTGAGAAATATAAGGATAGACTTGTTATTAGGGTTTTAACCAAAAGAAAGGCATTGATTACTTTGACACAGTCTCCCGTGACTAAGATAGCGATTATTAGAACTCTTGTTTCTTTAGCCGCTATTCATAATTTAGTGATACATCAAAGGATGTTAAAATGACTTTCCAAAATGGTGATTTAAAGTAAGAGATATATATGTCTCAACCTGATGGATTTGTGATCCAAGGACAAGAGAATAAAGTATGCAAATTTAGAAAGTCTCTATATGGTCTAAAGCAGACACCTAAGCAATTGTATAAAAAGTTTAATAACACATTAGTGGGTGACGATTTTGTTGTTAATGCATCTAATACTTGTGTTTTTTCCAAGACGATAGGAACATATTGTGTGATTATATGTCTGTATGTGGATGACATGTTAATCTTTTGCCCAAATGTGAATGTTGTTAATGAGACTAAGAATTTATTGTGTTCTAAATTTGAAATGAAAGATCTTGGAGAAGCAGATGCGATTTTAGGGATTAAAGTTAAAAGAACTTCTAATTGGTTTTTCGTTATCTCAGTCTCATTATATTGAAAAAATATTGAAAAAGTTTAATTGTTTTGATGTAGTACCTATGAGAACTCCTTATGACCCTAGCATACACTTGAGAAAGAATAAGGAATCCAATATTTCTCAAACTGAATATGCTAAGATAATAGGTGGTGTAATATTTCTCATGAATTATACACGACCTGTTATTGCTTTTGTTGTTAGTAGATTGGGTAAATATACTCAGAACTCCGGTAGTGAACTCTGGAATGCTCTTCATCGTTTATTAAGGTATTTGAGAGGTATTATGGATTGGTGTTTGCATTTTAATAAATTTTCTGTTGTTTTAGAAGGATTTTGTGATGCAAACTGGGTTACTGACAATGATGAAGTTAGCTCCACTAGTGGCTATCTGTTTATTTTGGGTGCTGGTGCTATTTTATGAAAGTCTTCAAAATAAACTTGTATAACACGATCTACTATGGGGTTCGAATTTATTGCTCTTGAGTTGGCAGGGCAAGAAGCCGAGTGGTTGAGAAACTTATTGGCAGACGTGCCTTTGTGGGGAAGACAACTCTCACCAGTTTCTCTACATTGTGACTCACAGGCGGCAATTGAAATTGCCAAAGTGGTGGATATAATTAAAAAAGAAGACATATCTGCATTAGACATTGTATGGTAAATAATTATTGAAATATGGTGTTATTTCCTTGGAATATGTAAGATCAAAAAGAAATTGGCCGAACCTTTAACAATGGGTTTGGCAAGGAGATTTATCCTTAATACGTCGAGCGGGATGGGGCTAAATCCCATGGATTGAGGAAGTGTGGTGGATAGCTGTTTATGGTCAAACGAAGCCATATGAGACCTCAATATGCACTACATTTTCTATCCCTATGGCGTGTGTGAGCACGTGATTTTTGCCCTATACAAATTATTCCCAGAAATTCAAACAAAGTGATTTCTTTCATTATTTAACAATTTTGTGGATTTTTGTGACATTTTAGGTTAATTGATTGCATTTTATTTGTGCATTTTGATTAGTGAAAAATACAAAAAATACTTGGCATTTGCATTTATGATTTAATTTCACATTTTAGGATTAACTAGTAGTAAAGTTACTTAATAATAAAGAAAATAACAGAAATGATTCTTTTTGCATTTATACTTTTAATTGTCTGGGTTTGCATTTAATTAGGATTTATGGTATTTGGAAATTGAGTAATATAATTTTAGAAGTTAATTTGGGTTTTAGTTGTTGATTTGGCATTTAATAAAAATCAGAAAAATATAAATAATGATTGAAAAATAAATACAAAATAAAAAGGGAAAAGAAACAATTAACAAAAGAAAAGTGGGCTGTCCTAATGAGACCCAAAAATTGGGCCATTTTAATTGATAAATCTTAGCCCAACCAGTCCATACCCAAACCCGTCTGGCCAGGCCCAAACCAAATCCGGTCCGCCCCATTACTTAACCAAACGACCCCGTTTCGATAATCGTTAATCCCAGCCGTCGAGGATCTCTGATCCAACGGCTGGGAACTGGTTTAATCTTCGTATTTAATGGTCGGATCGACCCCTACCACCAAGCCTTCGTCTTCCTTCACCCCTATACAGACCTTGTAAACGCCGCCGGCCAGAAATCGCCTCTGCCGGCAGCCAGTCTCCAAACACAACCAAAATTACACCCCTTACTCTTCTCCCCCTCCTCGTTACAAATCCACAACCGGTTCCCCTCGAATCCTACCCAAACTCGTCGAATCTTGGATCAAAGGATTCCGGCCAAAACCCTAGGTGACCCAATCCCGCCCAAATTAACACCATAGAACCGTCTTGTTCTCCTCTCTCAAACCCCCCAAATCCCGTCCCTCGAATCTAAACGGAACTTCTTGTATATCAATTTGAAGTTTCCGGCCAAAACCCTAAGTTCTCCAAACCCCACCAAATTGACACCACGTGACCTCCTCACTTCCCTCATGTCGAATCCGTCATTAGAAGCACTCGAATCTTGCCGGAGTTCGTTGAATTTTGAAGTGACGAGCCGGGAGAACCCTAGAGTCACAATCAGTGAGTTTGTTCCAATTTTGTTTCTGTTTTCTTCTTTTGTTTTGAAGTATTCCATGATTGTTCTTGCTCCATGATTAGTTGATAACATGAAATTATTTTTCAAATTTGTCATTAGTTTAGGAATAGGTTTTTATTCAAATGCTTTAAGTTTAGTTTAAGTCCTTATTGATTGTTTGTCAGTAGAGTTTCAGTTTATTCATGTTAATTGATGCAGTGTCAATTTGTTATCTTTGTTCTGTGGATTTGATTGGGTAATTCATACCAACTTTAGGATTTCAATTTGAGTTTTGTTCTGATTCGCTTCGATCTGATTTGGTTTGAGTGTGAGTTTGAAGATTGAAGCAATTTTGTTCTTTTAAGTTTTGTGTTTGATATTAATCTGATTCTGGTTAACTCTAGTTTAGTGTTTAGTGTTAATTAGAAGCTATTTGATTAATTAGTTCAATTATTAAATCTTCTTAACTAGTACTACTTGGTTATAGCTGATGATCTTTAACTAGGGTAAAAGGGTTAGTTTAGTCTAGTAAATTTCATACTAGTAGAAGGGTAGTTTAGGGAATTTCATTCAGGGAATCTAGTAATAGAACTTCCTAGAAGCTTCTAGATGGGGGTTCTAAGGTAAAATTCAGGAATTAAGTGTATTAGCTTGAGCAACAAGTTAGGAAATAAGGGACATGTAAGCAAAAATGAAAATTAAAAAACGGCTAAAAATTGAAAACTG